>NC_064645.1:432800642-433103673 GCF_023864345.2 Schistocerca serialis cubense
CAGTGGCGCCGCCCACACCACCATCTCGAGCGTCGCTTAGCACTGACTGCAGAAACGCGTGGCTTGTAAGGAACTGCTCGGCCACTGTACTCCCTGCGCACCGTCACTGTGTTAGCTGGACTGCCACTGGCACTTTGGAACTCACACGAGTGATCCCGTCCACAGAGTTTAGGCAATTTTTTTAGAACCACCCTCTGTAATGCTCGACAGTCCGCCCCTGGTAGCTGAGTGGTCAGCGCGACAGAATATCAATCCTAAGGGCCCGGGTTCGATTCCCGGCTGGGTCGGAGATTTTCTCCGCTCAGGGACTGGGTGTTGTGTTGTCCTGATCATCATCATTTCATCACCATCGACGTGCAAGTCACCGAAGTGGCGTCAAATCGAAAGACTTGCACCCGGCGAACGGTCTACCCGACGGGAGGCCCTAGTCACAGGACTTTTTTTTATTTATTTATTTTTTTTTTTAATGCTCGACAGTCCCCATCCGTCATTACGTGAGGTCTACCTGGTGTTGTTTAGCTGTGGTTGTTTCTTCGCGTTTCCACTTCACAATCACATCACTAACAATCGACTTGGGCAGCCCTAGAAGGGTTGAAATGTTCCTGATGGACTTGTCACTCAGGGGACGTCCAGTGACTGGTCCAATTCCAAAGTTACTGAGCTCTCCTGACCGACCAATGCTTCTGTACTCGCAATACGACTCCCGTCCCACCCTTTACATTATGTGGTCCACGTCTGGTGACATCTAGTAGTCAATTTTGCATTACGTACAGCTTTTTGATCAGTCAGTGTCAGGAGTTCAGCACTGTACATAAGTGAAACGAGGACGTTATGTCGTTTAGCTAAGAAGAGAACGGCGTTTGACGTGTAGTGGTACAGAAGAATGGTTAAGATTAGATGGGTAGACAGATTACCTAATGAAGTGGTACTGAACCGAATAACGGCAAGAGAAATTCATGGCTCAACTTCACTAAATAAAG
The DNA here is from genome assembly GCF_023864345.2 of Schistocerca serialis cubense. Lineage (NCBI taxonomy): Eukaryota > Metazoa > Arthropoda > Insecta > Orthoptera > Acrididae > Schistocerca > Schistocerca serialis. Next base: position 432,801,623 of record NC_064645.1, read on the forward strand.
GGCTCGGTAGATAGGATCCAGTCGCCAGTTGCGTTATGGAGGGAAGCCTGAGGGGTGAAAACTGTACGAGACCTAGGCGTGAATAAAGTCAGCAGCTTCATATGGGTCTGGAACGCAGATGTTATTCAGTCATGATGAGGCTTGCTCCGGACAGACAACCGCGGTCTTTGAACGAACACCATAACATCACACATCACACTCATGATCGAATGGTATTCCAATGAAGACGGTACACGTGTTTAGTAAACTGTTTTTGGTAGACAAACGAAGGTATCTGACCAGAAAACAACAGCCTGTTATGTACAATTTAACAGTCCTGACATTTGTCTCCATCGTGCATTATTTCTGTCAGGCATTTATATGTAATTATAGACGCCGCGAGTGTCCCATAACACTGTGATCAAAGGCCACTACAATATTACATTTACCGACATGCACGAAGTTACCTGTATGTACATTAGGAGTTAAGTTTCCGATCTTTGAGCCTAACTGCTATCTATTTTCACTTCGCTTCCTAAAAGCGTTCCTGATTATCCACGCAAATTTATTGTTGCTCATATGTGTAAGAGACAAAGCAAAACCAAACAGAAAAAACTGCATGTTTATGGGCCTCCTACAGAAACACACACTAAACCTATCGTCAACCAGACAGAAGAAAACATCAGGCTAAAGAACCAGGTAGCCTTAGAAGTGAATATAGAACAACAGGCCATTTGCATGTAGTGAACTAACTCAGCAGGGTTAGAAGACATTTTCAAATCACAGAACTGTGAAAATAGAAGAGGAATACAAGTTAAAAAAGGCACAGCCGCGCGGAGTGGCCGCCTGGCCGCCCGGTTAGAGGCGCCATGTCACGGATTGCGCGGCCCCTCCCGCCGGAGGTTCGAGTCCTCCCTCGGGTATGGGTGTGTGTGTTGTTCTTAACACAAGTAGTGTTTAAGTCTAGGGACCGACGACCTCAGCAGTTTGGTCCCTTAGGAATTCACACACATTTGAACATTTTAAAAAAGGTACGTATCTGAATCACATTCGTTTTCCTGAGGAGGTTGTACTGAGTAGATTAACGGTGAACCCAAGAACGAATCGAGCAGTTTTGAACAAGTCCTCAACACAAATTGCAATAAGACAAAATAAATGTGTAAACATTGTATCGATAAAGTAAAACAAATGAACAGTGAAGTTGTACAAGCAGCTCTTGAGTTAGTCCATTCAGCAGGGTGTAAATAATTATTGGATGAACGAGGGCTGTTCAATAGAGAATCATCACAATTTTTTATGGTCATAATTTCTCCCGCTAAAATTTAATCTTATGACATTCTGTCAGCTTAATGTGCAACGAACACACCGCAGTAGTTTCATTGTTGGGACTCCTGGTTCCCGCCTGTGAGAGGCAGGCAAGGTCAGACGTTCAGTATCGCCTACCGCTGCAATGGAGGTAACATGCGAGGAACAATATGCGGCTTTTAAATTCTGCCTTCGTCTCAACAAATCTTCAGCTGAGGCCTATACAACGTCACAGGAGGCATATGGAGAGACTGTTCTTCCCTACAGCACAGCTCGAAGGTGGTTTAAAATGTTTAAAGAGGGGAGGCAATTTTTAAGGAAGGTGGACGCGGTGCTGTCATTATGAGAGAGGATCGACGAATTACCTTAAGATCGCTTTCTGAAATACTGAACATTTCACCAGGTGCCACCCACACGCTGGTGACAGAAAAATTCCACATGTCATGTCTGTGCGCGATGGGTTCAAAGACTGTTGATTGCCGAAGAAAAGGATATTCGCGTGCAGGTCTGCATGCAGTTAAAGTTCATCTTAGAGGAAGATCCGGAATTTCTTTCAAATGAAATCACTGCCGATGAAACTTGGCTAAATCATTTTGATCCTGAGTGCAAACAGCAAAGCTCAGTGTGGAAATCTCCTTCATCACCAAGCCCCAAAAAAAGTAAAAGTGGTTGCTTCTGCTGAGAAAGTTATGGTCGTCTCATTCTTTGATATTCATGGCGCCGGCCGCGGTGGTCTAGCGGTTCTAGGCGCGCAGTCCGGAACCGCGCGACTGCTACGGCCGCAGGTTCGAATCCTGCCTCGGGCATGGATGTGTGTGATGTCCTTAGGTTAGTTAGGTTTAAGTAGTTCTATGTTCTAGGGGACTGATGACCACAGATGTTAAGTCCCATAGTGCTCAGAGCCATTTTTTTGATATTCATGGCATGGTGTATCTGCATGTTGTACCTGCACACACATCAGTAGCTGGACATTACTACAGGGATGTCTAGAAAACATTGCAAATCCATGTCAGGCGCAAAAGACCACATTTCCGTGAAGCAGGCTGGATGCTGCACCACGATAATGCGCGGCCGCACATTGCCAATGTTGTTGCTGACTATCTTGCAAATATCAACGTGAAGTGCATCCCTCACCGTCCCTATAGTCCGGATTTAGCCCTATCTGACTTTTTCTATTCCCTAACATGAAGAAACGCCTTCGTGGGAGGCATTACCAACCATCAGAAGCAGTGGTGAAGGCTGCGGAGGCGATTTTGAAGGACCTCTCAAAAAATGGTCTCCAGCATGTATCTGAAGACTGACAGAAACGCTGGGACAAGTGTATCGCATTCATGGGAGACTACTTTCCGTGAGACCACCAAAATTATGAGGATGAGTAAAGGTACGTTGACAAAAAAATTGTGGTCATTCTTTATTGAACAGCCCTCGTACAATAAAAGAAATGTACGAAAGAGTAGCATTCGATAAAGTAAATATGGTTTTGATAACAAAGATTCCGTTGTTTCTAAAAAGGAACGTTTAGAATCAGTATTACTGTGTATAACTACACTCCTGGAAATGGAAAAAAGAACACATTGACACCGGTGTGTCAGACCCACCATACTTGCTCCGGACACTGCGAGAGGGCTGTACAAGCAATGATCACACGCACGGCACAGCGGACACACCAGGAACCGCGGTGTTGGCCGTCGAATGGCGCTAGCTGCGCAGCATTTGTGCACCGCCGCCGTCAGTGTCAGCCAGTTTGCCGTGGCATACGGAGCTCCATCGCAGTCTTTAACACTGGTAGCATGCCGCGACAGCGTGGACGTGAACCGTATGTGCAGTTGACGGACTTTGAGCGAGGGCGTATAGTGGGCATGCGGGAGGCCGGGTGGACGTACCGCCGAATTGCTCAACACGTGGGGCGTGAGGTCTTCACAGTACATCGATGTTGTCGCCAGTGGTCGGCGGAAGGTGCACGTGCCCGTCGACCTGGGACCGGACCGCAGCGACGCACGGATGCACGCCAAGACCGTAGGATCCTACGCAGTGCCGTAGGGGACCGCACCGCCACTTCCCAGCAAATTAGGGACACTGTTGCTCCTGGGGTATCGGCGAGGACCATTCGCAACCGTCTCCATGAAGCTGGGCTACGGTCCCGCACACCGTTAGGCCGTCTTCCGCTCACGCCCCAACATCGTGCAGCCCGCCTCCAGTGGTGTCGCGACAGGCGTGAATGGAGGGACGAATGGAGACGTGTCGTCTTCAGCGATGAGAGTCGCTTCTGCCTTGGTGCCAATGATGGTCGTATGCGTGTTTGGCGCCGTGCAGGTGAGCGCCACAATCAGGACTGCATACGACCGAGGCACACAGGGCCAACACCCGGCATCATGGTGTGGGGAGCGATCTTCTACACTGGCCGTACACCACTGGTGATCGTCGAGGGGACACTGAATAGTGCACGGTACATCCAAACCGTCATCGAACCCATCGTTCTACCATTCCTAGACCGGCAAGGGAACTTGCTGTTCCAACAGGACAATGCACGTCCGCATGTATCCCGTGCCACCCAACGTGCTCTAGAAGGTGTAAGTCAACTACCCTGGCCAGCAAGATCTCCGGATCTGTCCCCCATTGAGCATGTTTGGGACTGGATGAAGCGTCGTCTCACGCGGTCTGCACGTCCAGCACGAACGCTGGTCCAACTGAGGCGCCAGGTGGAAATGGCATGGCAAGCCGTTCCACAGGACTACATCCAGCATCTCTACGATCGTCTCCATGGGAGAATAGCAGCCTGCATTGCTGCGAAAGGTGGATATACACTGTACTAGTGCCGACATTGTGCATGCTCTGTTGCCTGTGTCTATGTGCCTGTGGTTCTGTCAGTGTGATCATGTGATGTATCTGACCCCAGGAATATGTCAATAAAGTTTCCCCTTCCTGGGACAATGAATTCACGGTGTTCTTATTTCAATTTCCAGGAGTGTATTACTGACGTAACAGCAATGACACTTAACTGCTAATGCGAAAATAATTTAACGGTTGCTAACTGAACAACGGAGAGCCGCATGTTGGGAATTAGTAGGAAAGACGAGAATACAAATAGATTACGGAGTAGATTGGAGTGGAATTCGCAATTATGACCGTGATAAAGTGAACAGATTGAACGGGGCGAAAAGACAGCGGCCTAAAGGATGTTATTACAAATAATGCAGTATCAATACGAATGTGAACAGATGAACACCTTCACGCATAGAAAAGTCCACTCAAAGCTTTCGTCGAACAGTGTATATTAAATTCCCGACGACAATTTTGGCTGACGGTGTATGCCAAAAATTTTGCGGCTCCATTACCCGATTCATGTCGGCAGGCAGTCGCTTTAGGCGAAAATTGCTGCGCGAGTCTCTGAAACAAACCGACGGATGGCACTGACGGCGGCGGTTTATGTGCCTTCTTTGGAATAAGAAGAATCTCGGGGAACTAAGTTTGACGCTCTGTTTCTCCCCCCACCCCCACCGAGTGAAAGAGACAAAAATAAGTTTGCTTGGCGCGCAGATAATTCGATCCAGCCCTTCCCGTCACACGCCCTAGGGAGTGAAGCGGAGAGGAAACGAGAACCTTCTGGAAGAGCAGTCTGGCAACACTGTTAGCATCACTTCCTTCCACCGGCTATCCCCGAGGAGACATTAGTTCCAGCCGATCACAATGATGCCTGACAACAACAAAACTGCGGAGACAACGTCGAACACGATTCGTTTTCCGGCGTAGTTCGTTTTTAAGCAAACGCGTTAGCCCAGCTGCTCGTGTGGTAACACTGCAGCAAATGCTGAACAAGTTATCGACGTAACTCTCTTACACACAAGCAGATACACATACTACATCCAGAATGAGATTTTCACTCTGCAGCAGGGTGTGCGCTGATATGAAACTTCCTGACAGATTAAAACTGTGTGCCGGACCGAGACTCGAACTCGGGACCCTTGCCTTTCGCGGGCAAGTGCTCCACCAACTGAGCTACCCAAGCACGACTCACGCCCCGTCCCCGCAGCTTCAATTCTGCCAGTACCTCGTCTCCTACCTTCCAAACGTCACAGGAGCTGTGGCTTTGCCATGTCTCCGCAATATCCTTTCTTCCAGGAGTGCTAGTTATGCAAGGTTCGCAGGAGAGCTTCTGTGAAGTTTGGAAGGTAGGAGACGAGGTACTGGCAGAATTGAAGCTGTGAGGACGGGGCGTGAGTCGTGCTTGGGTAGCTCAGATGGTAGAGCACTTGCCCGCGAAAGGCAAAGGTCCCGAGTTCGAGTCTCGGTCCGGCACACAGTTTTAATCTGCTAGGAAGTTTCACACATACTTCATTTTCAAATGTTTGTAGCACAGTGCAGAATCAAAAATCGTTACACTACACATGGTTCTTTTCACTATTTTCTTACACGTATCCCTTACTTGTACGATAAACCTCCTTCCGAATGTTCCCAAATCGGTAATCCACAACCCCACCACCAGTTAGCCCGGTATTTAATTGAATAGAACAAAATCTTTACAATGAGCCTGTTTTCAAATGGTCAAATAAAAATTTTTAGAGAAAATCACAATTTCCAGCGAAAGATGATTCCATCTCTGAAGTGTAAACTGTGTTTGTGAAGAATTGCAAAATAATACATCTATGGCTGCCACATCCTCTTTACTCCGCTCAATATGTTTTTCAGCCACAATATTCTCTCAGTATTCCAACATGTGAAATATAAAGTGACGAATCTGGGGAAGGTGTGTGTTCAATTTCTACGTCATATCCTTCATACTGACCTTCACTGGAGCACCTTTGTGGATAGGTGCATTGTCCTGAAGAAACATTTTCTCTTTTGCAATCTTCGCACTTTTGTGTTTTCTTAACCAAATATTTCAGAAGGCACGTGCTTGCTTCATCCCTTCTATGATTACTGCATCGTTTGGAAACAAGTGTGACACTCAGCAAGAATCAATGCACAAAATGATTCTGGTTCTCTTTAAAACTGATGGTTTACGAAATTTCTTTTAATTTACGTTCCAAGACCGCTATTTCTTCATCAGTAGGTCTTTTTTAATGATTATCCGCTGACAACGCTGGCCGCCACTATTTCCTCTGCTGTGCTCTATTGGAGACTACGAGTACCAATGTGAGATGAAAGTCGTGTTAACCCACACAGAAACTCCATCATCGACCTGGCACTGAACCAAGGTACTTTCCAGCTCAGGCAACAAGCCATTATTTAAAATATATTAGCAATTTGATCGCCCTTGAATGAAGAAGTTGAAGCTGCTTCTGTAGGAGGATCGGAGTTTGGATGTACGAAAGCACAGTCAATAAAATGGTTGTTGTGATACTGTGAGAACGTCATGCCAGCCAAAATTTCACATTATTTGTCTGTACACATTTGCAGATATTTGAAAACTACAGTCCTATTAATTCTCGGTTGGTACTCATTTTCTAATTTCGCCTCTGTCGTAACAGTTTGTTGGATCGTTGGTAGGGAATGAAGAATATGAACACTGGCGTATCGGAACCCTGGAGGGAGAGGGGGTGGGGGCGGGGGTGGGGTGAGGGGAAGGGGGAACACGAAGTTTTAAGCGAAAACTTCTTGTTAAGACTTCATATCTTTTTACTGACGCCTATTGTACACAGGAAGCAACCAGCGCCTCGTTTCAGGGGTGGTGTAACTGATGATTGGAAAAATTTGTTCAATCACATATAAAACCAATATTCTACTGTATTACAGTCAACAGAGAACGGCACATGTTTAAGATACTGAATGATAGCCATTTTTGGAACGCCAGTAAAGTTGCCTCGCGAGTGCACTGTTTTTTTAATGAAGAGTTTTGTTGTGTTCGATCTAAATATAATTTTACTAAAAATTATAAGGATAATTTGTTACCGTTGTATGTGTGTCAGGCCAGATATAATATGTAACGTTTAAGTATTATTATCCTTATAAGTTGATATAAATAACGCAAGAATATTATCATGACCGAATGTGTCGTTCATAAATATCGTATTCGTAAAGCAGAGTCTTGGTGTTAAATAAGTCAATTCCTTCGTGTAATGTTTCGTTTAGTTTTGTGCGAAGTTAAACAGCAACGGCAGTTGACGGAAACAAACTTTTTTCTGGTGTTCATCAGCTTGGATAAATCTGAAGAATCTATTCGTGATTCAGCAGCTGACAAAAGATTCACTAAAGGTTATTTATACAAAAATACGTCAGACCAGATGGTTATCTTCAGCTACAGACAGAAACGTTTTGAAACCTTTATTATTTATGCCATGAGCGTGGTCTGGATTAAATAGTCATTCCAAAAACGAGACTATGTAGCGCTCTGCAGATGCTGTAAAATGTAGAAGGTTTGTGACACTACTGTTTATTGCTGAGGATGGCAAACTGGTCCGACATTACACAGCGTTCCTTCGAGTTGTTAGATGTCACGCGGCGATGGGGAAAGCACGCAGATGGATTCATGTCTTCTTAGTGATATACGTCGTGTGAGAGAAGTTGTGCGACTTACTGCATCACTGATCAGCAAAGGATCGGTTATAGGCGGACCCGGGTCGCTTCTCCTCACTGCCATACTTAACAACCAGTCTCCTGACAGCCCGCCAGGCAACCTGTCGTGAAGTTTCAAAACAGCGCACTGTCCGCTGCAGAGTGGAACATTCATTCAGAAAACAATCCGCTAGCCATTATTCCACAGTATCCTTTCTTCCTGGGTACTGGTCCCGCAAGCTGTGCACGTGAACTTCATGTAGTCTGGAAGGTAGTGTAGACGTATTGGCGTAAATAAAGCCGTGAGGTTAGGTAGTCAGTCACGCCTCAATAGCGCAGTTGTATCAGGAGATATTAAATGTGTTACGTCGAATCTAGCACGAGGATAGCTGCCAGGTACGTCACGACGGCACCTCCAGCTATTCATTCGTAACAGAACGGTCAGCCAGTGGGTTAGACAGCAGTAAAATGACTGGAACAGATGTTTTACGGATCGCAACCCTTACCATTGTAAAAAAAAAATCTACAACGCCAGAATATCAATAGGGGTGGAAGATTGTCTTAAAAAGCAAGCACGTAAACGATGGCGCGCGTCTTAACTGGGAAGAATGAGGAACGCAGATATAACACAGTGGTTGATAAAATGCACGAAGCCACAAATCAAAAGTTTATGCATCGGCTTTATAGCTATACGCGAATGTGAAACAGTACAAAGGAATTTTTTCCACGCCTTGCAAGACTTACACAAGACATATAATATCACTAAATACTCTAAAGATATTAAGAGGATAAATGCGAAAATAGCTCAACTTACACGGAAGTTCAAATGGCTCTAAGCACTATGGGATTTAACATCTGAGGTCATCAGTCCCCTAGACTTAGAACTACTTAAATCTAGCTAACCTAAGGACATCACACACATCCATGCCCGAGGCAGGATTCGAACCTGCGACCGTAGCAGCAGCGTGGTTCCAGACTGAAGCGCCTAGAACCGCTCGACCACAGCTGCCACCTTACACGGAAGGAAATATCTGGACACCAGGTGAGTCAGAACATTGCATAATACAAGCCGAAAATTCCGCAACTTACCACCTCGTCCAAGAAAGGCATAACGCGAAGAGAAAATTATATCCGAAATAAAAGCATCTGATGGAAGAAATATCAAGAACGAGCGAGAAATACTGGCGACTGTGGCAGAATATCTTCCCAAATTACACGTAGAAAAATCGACAGACGCAAATGAAGCCGAAAAATTTATAAACTTCCTTCACGAAGATGTCAACGAAGAGGAACGTGCATTGTTGATTGAGCATATCACAGAACAGGAGGTGTCTACGTCGTAAAAAAAATTAAAAAAACTAAGAACAAGGCACCATGCCCTCCCAAGAGAAATATGGAATATTGGGAACTGCCAAAAAATCCACTTACGGAAATGTGTAATAAGATCCTACAAACAAGTTACGTTACCGATGAAATTCGAGAAGGGTTTTAGTCATGATTCCTCAACACGTTGCAAAGCAAAACGTTGAAATATATAGACCAGAAACTCTGGTTAATTCTGATTTTAAGGTATTTACGCGAATAACTGCGGCAAGAAAGAAACTGTCAGCATAGAAACCTGTCACCAAACATCAAATCTATGTTGGGAACAGACATTCTATCATTCATACTCCAACTAACGTCACAATGCGGTAGTTGTTTTGCATGTTGCAATTCTGTCGCTTGATTTTCACAAAGCATTTGATCGTATGAACCATCATTACCTAAATAAGCCACTTGAACATACGGGTTTGTGTGAAGAATTTTGCAACGTATCCACGCAGTAATGCATGACCCCTCGCGTAGAGTTCAGATTAACGAAATCATAAGCAACCGGATCAAGATAAACGGTTCTGTCAGAGAGGGATATCCTTTGTCCGTGTTATCGTTCGCTTGCGCAGTAGAGCTATTACTTGCAACTAACCACCGAGAAACTACTGGGCTGTTAAATCAAGGAGAAAAATTATTTGTGTGTGTTTACGCTGATGATGTCAACCTATAAGTAGCACAGAACAAACATACAGCAAAGATCCTGGAGCTAACTGCCAGTTACTGCAAACAATATTATGCAACATTAAATACACGAAAATCTAAAACTATGAACATAGGGGCTGACGCAAACTGAACTGTAACTGACTGGACAGAAGCCTCTGATACTAGGAAAATACTAGGCCTGCATTTCACAAAAACACCAACGGAGGCCCAGCGCAGTCAACTACAGATCGCGGCTTGAGCCTTCAGGTGGGCGACTGCAAACATACTTTCACATAGAGCGTAATACCATGCAAGAAATACAGTGAAATAATGTCGTGCGGCCCTCAATTTGGTATCTAGTACGTATATTTCCAATTTCAAAGGGAACCGTACGTAGAATGGAAAAGCTGGTGGGTTGCTTGTACAGAACGGTACTTTAAATTCCGCACAGTGTAACGCAGATGTCCTACGAAAGAGAATAACAACTTCAAAATATCAGAGCAAAATGTACTGCCATCTCTTCCGCGTAACATGCTTCATCACCCTCAACACATTCCAAGAAGCCTTACAAGCTATATCATCAACGAGATAGAGCCACCATGTAGAGAACAGCAAACTGCTGTGAGCCGCATCCTTCCCCCGTGTTAGGCACCCATGCACATTCTTCGTTAAGTGCAGGAAATCCCGTAGCTAGGTAGCTATACAGAGTGCTACGCCAACAAAATACGAGCAAGGTTGAAACTGCAAATAACTTTAGGTACTGGAAAACGATATGGGCATATATCCACAACCCCCTGACCAATGCAAATAGACGTTCTCTGTGGCACAGGACTGTCCACCAAGAGATTCCCACAAACAGCAAACTATTTGAAATAAGACAGCCCGTCCGCCAGTGTGTACTCCCTATAACGTCGAGGATACGATTCGTCAGCGCCTAATATGTTGCACGAAGCCTGAAATTTGACAATGGACGAGACAACAACTCGCAATTGTAGCGCGTACTTCGCCATCCACGTACGTTCAGAAGGTAAGAATATTGCCGGACAAGTCCTTTTCCCGAGAACGAAAAACAACGCATTTATCTGACTCCTACCACTCAACTAGCAAGAAAACCGAAATCAGTTTTGAAGATTAATGGTGTTACCTGACAGTGTTAGAAGAACCATCTAGTTTGTTTTAGAAGAAATGGCTTTGGAATGGAAGCTAGTTTGTTCTCGAAATGGAGATTTGCTACTTCACGAGAGGGTTATTGTAGTATTAAGCGAAATGTTTTCGTTGATCTAGATGAGAAGCCTCCTTTGTGTTGAAGAGCTGTCTTGTTCACGTTGTACAAGAAGCACTAATCTGAAAGAGGAAACTCGTTTGTTTTGGACACAAGAGAAACCTGGTTTGTTTTAGGGGCAGTTTTAGAAGAGAAGCAATGGTTATTTTAAAGCAGGAACCTTATTTGCTTTTATAAGAGGAGTTCTGTTTGTTATAAAAGAGGAATCGCCCTTGCTGCTGATGACAAGTTATATTTGGTTTGGAAGAGGAGTACAGTTTGTTCCGGAAACGGTATCATGTCTGAACTCTGAAAAGGAGCTTTCCCTTCTGGTTCGACGAAGGACCGTGGTTTTGTTTCGTCGGAGTACGACACGTTATGCCGTAACGAAACGTAGTAGACAGCATACGAAGCTAGCCATAGAAGGCATTTCGGAGAGAGAGAGGCTGAGCGTGAATAGGATATAGGAGGGAAAAAATATAAAATAAAATGAAGTCGGTAAGAGTATTGGTCATCAAACCCAAGGTTTCGAGTTCGAGGTACTTTGGCGGTTAAAACAGTCACTATTCGCATACCAATGATAACTGTCCAATAGGAAACGAGCTGCTCTTAGGAAGATGTTGAGACGTTACGACTGAAATGGACACTGTAAACCGCTAAGAGTGAATGTACCGACTACAAAATTGGTTTTGTAACTTCTGCAAAGGTTCCATGGGCCAAAGATCACAACAAAACCACAACACTTGGTGTTTCGACGCAAATAATTGGAACGGATTAGCCATAATTAACATTTGCTAAGTCTGACCCTCCCACCACACACCACCTCCAGTTAGCTGATAGCTGCACACGTTGTATTGGTTACTCATATGTGCACGGGGGAGCAACACTTGGAATTAAATCGAAAATGAATAATTAGGACTTCATACCTACACCCTTGCGAAGTCGTTTAAGCTATGCGTACTGGTAACATAATTTTATCAATCACATTATCGTCAGCAATCCCTTTTTTCCTTTCCCTGAAAAGTGCTGCCTCCTCCTCGCAAGTTTATTCCAAATTAAATGGTGCTGGAAAAGTACCCACCTTCAAGATAACACTCTCTAACTCGTGAGCAAGCCTAGCAGATGGTGCCATTACCTTCAATATCTGCTGTGATTCCTCCTCAATGCCACTTACGTGCATTAAAGAGAAGCAACCCATTATCTACAAGCGAAACCATCAGCAAAACCTGAATCTGATCCGTCGTCTGTACGGGCTCGCAAACAACACGTTCCAACAGGTTCGAATTATTTGCAAACAAATGACCTTCTGTGTAGCTTTGTCAGCTCCTGAATCACAAGGACATACTGTAACAAAACAAACGCTTATTTTAACAAGGTTTGCGTATCTCGACTTTTGGAGACGGAACGGAGCTCGTTATAAGGGACACAAAGGCAGTCGTTTTTATCTCGCTGTTTCTACTTATTTTAGATAATACGTTCCCCGAATGGCCCTCTTTTACGACGGGTAGCTCGTAAATGAAACTAGAGGGCCTTCACAGTAGAACACAAACGGAGGTCTGGCAGGAAACATTGCTGGAACACGTCACTGGCCATTGATAAAAAAACGGCATCTCTTTGTTCCAGCTAACGAATCACGCACCTCACGTTGACACAACGGGAGGAAGCTGGTGGCAAGAAATGTGCAGCACAGATATAGGGCCGGCAATGGCAACTTTAATATCAACGCCAACATCGAAATGGACGCCGGGGCGACACGGTTGGTAGGCCGCGACAATCGAATAACGCATAGCTGGGGCTGCCAGCGGCGAGTCGCCAAATCAGACCCTTTTATCTGGTGGGCGACGCTGAAATACGGTCACTGCCTTCTGTACAATTTACTGATATACCCGGAACTAATTTGCGACCACAAATTAAACTGCAAAGCTCATCGTACTTCACACCAACATAAACCGCATCCGAATCACCCTTGCTTTTTATCAACGATGTGTGAATTTCTGATCGTCTCTGCTCTTAAACTTCATTCCCAATCTGCTTACTCTCCTCTACGCGCATCGCTTAATACCTAATTAAATTCCGTACCCTCCTCAAATATTTAAAACTACTCCGGAAGTCCTATACATCCTTTTAAACTCTATCAGTAAAATCCCATCGCATCTCCATTCATCACCGTAAGTGGGCCTTAGCCGCACCACCAACACACACTCCCTTCTTCATTTCCTCACACGCACAGTAACTTCAACCAATTCCCGCTTCCCGACGCTGAAATTCCTACAGAAACCAATCCTTCCTAACTGCTACCTTCTCCCTTTCTGCCCCCTCTCCGACACCCCAGCATATCAAAAGGTTTGAAATGGGAGGAGTGGGTAACAGGTTCTTATTTCCCATTCCACATCAAATGTCCAAAACACCTACACAGGACTCCCTTTCGCACAAATCCACTTAAGCTCCTGCTACCAATGCTACTACACTTTACACTTACCCATTCACCACCCAACTGCTATCACTAGGATCAGCTACTCTTTCATCAGTAGTACATAGCCATCAAATCTTAGGCTTCTCCATATTCATCAACATACAGTCTATTAAGTAAGATCGTGATCGGGTTGGTCCGTAGAAAAATGTATCTGATAACAAACTAAAACATATACAGACATCATATACGAACAAAAGAAATATGCACTAACAATAAATACTACGTCCAGTCACCTGCTGCGTGATAATTGCTTGCCATCTGCGAGTTATGCTGGAAACCAGGTTAACCGTGTATTCACGTGGAAGACACCTCCAAATGCATAGAATCTGCGTTGACAGGTGTTACAAATTGATCTTTTTTCCTTGCTACTTCTTTCTGATGTAAGACCATACTGCTCAATGAGATTAGTGTCAGGAGAGCCAATCCAGTGCCTGCAGCATACCTCTCTCTTTCTTCCAGTCGCCTCAAAGCCTGCTGCAGTGCTTCGGATGATTGTCTTCCGATGATTGTCTTCCTGCAGTATCCAATCTTCATTTTGGTCTATGAACCAACATTTGGCAGTCGGCATCAATCATCTTTGACCAATGCGACGCGTAATCTGCACTCATTTCTCTTCTTACGTATTTCAGTCAAACATTCGAAGTAAACTAATGCTTTATGGACATTGCATGAAGGACAAAGGTCCCCTCTGCTGGGTTGTGAAAGAAGTTACGCAATTTCTTTCCCATCTGTCTCTGTTGGGCTGCGAAAGAATTAGAGCGATTACTTTTACCTTCTGTGTGTAATGCCGACCACACTCTTGCTTAACAAACTGTATTTTACACATTTTTTATTATTTAACTTCGGCTTAGTACTGAAAGCAGTACTGCAAATTTGCAAAATTTCATGTAGACTTTTTAAGTGCCACAGTGACAGTTAAGAGACTCCCTCTCCCTCCCCCACTATATATAGGAATGAGCAATAAAAGAAGAAGAAAACCAGGAAATAAGCAGACATCACCAATGATATTCTTTGAACATATGCTTTAGATCATTTCACTCAGGACGTCAACGGAGCACTAAGTAGTTGAATATATTGATGGCCACAATAAAATTAATATTAAATACTGAAATGTACAGTAGTGATGCTCCATAATAATAATATTTATTTTACAGTTCGTTGTGAACCGGCTTTCGGCTTTTCGAGCTATTCTCAGACAAGTTATCTGGGGAAATTCACAACGAAGTATAAAATAAACATTCCAGTTTCCAGTTTTTGGTGCAACTAGTAATAGCTACTCTGAAAAATCCGGGAACACAAATTTTTAACTTGCTATTTCTCCTGCTGATAAGCTACCCATTACAAAAAGGTAAGTTGGTGCAAGTGCTCGAGTGACTTTAAAAAACCAATATGAAAAGTTTATTTTTTAGTACGAACACCTAACAGCACTTTATTCAGTGCGGTACAAAATAACGACTACAAATTAATGGAGCTAGGATAGTATTTCTACAACTTTTAAATTTCGCGAAGTAGCTTATGATTCAACCCGAGTATTCAGAGGGAACGTTGCGTGATCTGAAGCGAGATCAGTCACCATCGAAAGTATAGCAGTGGGTGGTGAGCTATGTGTAGCAGTGGACGAAGTATTTGAAGAAACGGAGAAAGCCTCTGATAATACGAATTAAACAGTATTAAGCTACTGTAATTATGTCTCCCGGGACTTTGGTAACCGAACTAAACGAATTGGGAGCAGCCTTGGAAAGAGGTCAGAGAAAATCGTTGCGCTGTTCAGCCCTTGAGACTGGTGTGTCAGTAGCGTTTGCTCACACAGCTGAGCACAAACTCATTCTGAAACCTTGCTGAGGAGTGACAGAGCATCGACTGGCTATTCAGACACTGTCGCTTGTTGTCCAGATTGATACTGGCCATTGCAGTCTGTGCATGATGGAGGGGTTGATTCTGACAGTCCCCCTCTTTTAAATGAAGCATGATTGTACTCATGAGGTCACAGGAACTCTCAGAACAATCCCCGTCGGACTGCTGAAAATCCTTTTCAGCTACACCAAGATCTTCCGTATGACGTGAAGGGTCAGTGTTTTTGCAGTTTATGCCACATGAATGACCGAGCCGTTCTTTTCCCATCTGACCGTAACTTCCAACTTGATGTGTGAACAGCTTGCTGCGACCTTTTAAGGGCACTAACAGATAATGAAAATACCAAAAGTTGTTTCATAGAGGGCACTGCAAGAGCACACACTGCTAGAGATACCAAGTTTGGAAAGAAGCTATCAGCGATGGGGACTGGAAAGTTAGGGAGGAGGGTCTTGGGACCCTCCCCCGGAAATTTATTTATTAATTTTTTTACTGATGGTGAAAATCTCAATTTGAAGCTTAATTGTAAAGCCTGAAAAGTAAAAATTTAGGCCTTATCCTACAAAGAAAGACAAGAAAGAGTGCAGGTAATTTAAAAATTAGATCTCAAAGTTAAGTTTTTCAAAACATAAAATGCAAATGTTATATTACAGTGCATTGGGAAATATGATCAATTTTTAATGGACAAAACAGTTAAAAACGTTATATAATCGGTGAAAACAGTCAAAAGAATTTTCAAAGAAGGGAAAAACTGAACTCTAATCGTGGCTCTTGCACTAATAAAATATCTTCCGGGCTGCTAACGTCACAAAGAATTTCCAGGCTACATTTAAAAAATGTGCACCAGGCAAACCAAACGAAAGTATAAAGTGACATTTCAAACACAATCATATTAACAAAAACTTAAAACATAGGTCGAATACCTTTTTGTTATAGCAGAACACCTGCAATTTCACTCTGTGTTGATGCAGCTAAAAAAATGGTTCAAATGGCTCTGAGCACTATGGGATTTAACGTTTGAGGTCATCAGTCCCCTAGAACTTAGAACAGTATTCGAACCTGCGACCGTAGCGATCGCGCGGTTCCAGACTGAAGCGCCTAGAACCGCTCGGCCACAACGGCCAGAAATGCAGTAAAGAGCAACTCAGCATTAATTACACAGCTTTCATCGTTTGCAGAGGTTATACACGTTTTATGTAATATTTAGTTTGGCGACAATTTTTGTTAATTATATTATGCTGGCTATTTATATGACGCCGACAGTCATCTCGACTACCGTGTGAAGCCAGAAGATCGCGTGAACAAATACTGCAGAACACATGACGAATACAGTTTTATGATTGAAGCACGGGAAGTCGTTCGTATAGTCCGGTCTATATTTCTGAATCACACAACTTTTTTTGTTCAGATGTGTGTGAAATCTTATGGGAGATAACTGCTAAGGTCATCAGTCCCTAAGCTTACACACGACTTAACCTAAATTATCCTAAGGACAAACACACACACACCCATGCCCGAGGGAGGACTCGAACCTCCGCAGGGACCAGCCGCACAGTCCTTGACTGCAGAGCCTTAGACCGCCAACTTTTTTTCTGGGCATTTTCACCATTACATGTTTCTGGCTTACTGGAATCAGCTTCCGAAGTGGAATTAATTAAAAATCTCTTCATTTTTAATTACTGAATGCAAAGAAAATTGTATAATAAATACATATCGAATGTTTCATCTCTATTTCAGTAGCCGACTGGTGTGGCCGAGCGGTTCTAGGCGCTTCAGTCCGGAACCGCGCGACTGCTACGGTAGCAGGTTCGAATCCCGCCTCGGGCATGGATGTGTGTGCTGTCCTTGGGTTCGTTAGGTTTAAGTAGTTCTAAGTTCTAGGGGACTGATGACCTCAGATGTTAAGTCCCATAGAGCTCAGAGCCATTTGAACCCATTTGAAATACCTAAAAGTTGCGCCGCAAATATTGCGGAAATTGAAAGTGTTATTGATGTGCAGTTTTCACCGAATGGATTGGTAGTCAGGCGCTCTACTGTTAGCCATTAAACAGATTGAAATAATACTTAGAAGGTGTACTTTTTGTGCAAACACACACTTTTTTAAATGGAACAAATCCTATAGAAATTTAGAGGCTAAAAGTAGGGCAAACTAGAATGTCAGTGGTGTTTGTTGCAGGATTCTAGTGCGAGTCGTTTACGAGATATCGTATCTCGAAAAGTCCCCACGCCTTCATTTGTACAATGCTTGCGGTAACACACACTATAGAACAACATGAGTGCGTACACTCGTTACGTAGAAAATTAACCATCACAGGTCGTGTTCAAAATAACCATCGGCAGCGGCAATACACGTTTCCGGTCTAGTATGGAAAGACTGCTCCACATGTGCTAGCATTTCAGCGGAACTGTCCGAGCAGGCTGCATAATACGTCATTGCAGATCATCGAGTGTAGGTGGTATGTCCTTTTAGTCTGCGTCTTTCAGCTTCCCCCACACAAAAATTCTACTGGCGTCAAATCCGGGGAACGGACCGGCCAAGGTAGAGGTCTTCTGCGTGCAAACGAACGATTTGGAAAGTGTCGGTGAAGAGATGCTGTACTACTTCGCACTCTATGGGCTGGGCAGCCAACATGTTGGTACCACATGTTCTTCCTAGTCTGCAGAGGAACGTCTTCTAGCATCAGTCGGTCAGTAAGGAGGCTGAGATACTTGGGCGCGTTCAGTGTTCCCCTCTGAAAAACGGACCTCTGAGCTGACAGTTCACTATCCCACACCACACGTTTACACTCCATGGACACTGACGTTACACTTGAAGCCAATGGAGATTGTCAACAGACGGTTCATTTGCCCGTGACTGGTAAAAGTGGTTTCATCAGTAAGCGAGATAAATGATACATCTGGAGAATCCTGTCTTAATTTCCATGTACAGATGTTAACACGATTCTCATAATCGTTTCCACGCAGCTCTTGATCGACAGAGTGTGACAGGGATGGAACCCATGTCGATGGAGAATGCATAGAACACTTGCCTGACTAATGCCACTTTCTCGTGCGACTCCGCATGAGCTAACGTGCGGATCAACCTGTAAAAGCAACAAGAACCTTAATTTCCCCATCTTCTGTCGTCACTTGTTTCCTCCTGCTACGTTGTCTAGGTATTACACTACCACTTTCAGCTAACTCGCTTAAGAGGTTGATAAAGAATTGCCGAGATGATTGACGTCTACTGGGGTATCTTGCCGCATACGCCGCACAAGAATGAACTGCATTCTTCCTGCACTCTCCATACACCGTAAGCACGTCGGCTTTTTCTGCATTGGTAAATCCCATCGTCCACTCATTACCTACTGTTTGGACTGTCATACACTGACTGGCCTAGTCGCAGCCCACTCAAAGAACACACAGGCACACTGAAGCAAACGTAACATCATATCTAGCAACTAAGCAGCTTGAACGGTAGAAGTAAGTGTCGGTGTAAAAGCTTTGCACAATACGATGTCTCGTAAAGGACTCGCACTAGAGTCCTGCATCAAATACCACTGAAATTCTAATTTACCCTGCTTTTTTAGTTAATGTCAACACGCATTGTTCCATTTTTAAAGAAAGTGTATGTTTGATAAAAAATACACTAAGTATTATTGCAATTTGTTTATTGGATAACAATACGAGCCCCTGACTACCAGTCCATTCTGTGAAAACAGCACTTCAATAGCACTTTCCATTTCCGTAATATTTGCGTTGCAAGTTTTATGTGATTCACCCTGTAGAATCTAAAATGCATTTAGAGGGCTGAATGAGATCCCCCGAAAACAATATTAAATAAAACTGTAATTTACGCCAAGTCGGCAGGACGTTAACAGCCGCTGTGGCCAGTTTGTGTGGCGAGAAAGTAGTCCAGGTGTCGGTGGACGGGAAGGGAGAATACGGAACAGCTACGGCGCAATTCCGCCCAGGAAATGCGTTTGGTAGCGGGCAGGACAGTGTGCTTTGCGGTGCGCGGACGTAATCGTTCGCCGGAAATATGTCCAAGACAGCCAATGATGTGTGAAGCTCTCGGAAGCCGCACAGGCGGAAGAGGCGCATTCAGCCAGGTATTAAGCAACTTACATACCGGCAAGCCTAGCGCACCAACTTCCTGCCTGTGAGTGGCAGCGATGAAAAGACGCGTCTACACGAATTTACGTGTCAGATCAAACTCATGCCTACCGTCGACACTCGCGCTTCAGCTAATTGACGGGCAAGCCTAGCGCACCAACTTCCTGCCTGTGAGTGGCCGCGATGGAAAGACGCGTCTACACGAATTTACGTGTCAGATCAAACCCATGCCTACCGTCGACACTCGCGCTTCAGCTAATTGTTCATTGTGGCCTGAACAGAGGACAGCTAGAAACAGTCCGGTCAGTGCAATACACGTAGAAGAGAACGTGTTACGAGGTACGACGAATGATTCAAAGCATAGCAATCGTATTAACGTGTCTTTTCTCCCTCAGCTCTTGGTACAGTATCTTCGACATCACTTTAGACATCTGAATACTATCTTCAAGGAACTTATTGAGTATTTAAGATATTCAGCTGTTCCAAGATTTACTTTATAACCGAGCGAGGTGGCGTAGTGGTAAATAAAGTGGACTCGCATTCACGAGGAAGACGGTTGAATGCCACATCCGACGATCCAGATTTAGGTTTTCCGCGATTTCCTAAAAGCGCTCCAGGCAAATGCTGGGATGTATCCCTTGAAAGGCCTCGGTCGATTTCCTTCCCCTTCCTTGAAACAATCTGAACTTGTCGTCTTCCTTACTTGAAACAATCTGAATTTGTGCTGCGTCTCTTATACACTTATACTATCACCTCGTGTACCTTTTCTCCTGACTCAGCCTGTAAGCGGATAAAGTATACAAACTGTACTGCGAATACTGTCGCTTTTTGTAGGGAGTGCCAACGAGAATAAGCTTCGTAAAGATTTAGAATTATGTGTACAGTTGGTAGGAAATCGCTTAGTGCTCTCATTCTCAAATAGTGGATCAATAAAGTTCAGTTATCTGAGCGTAGTCAGTCACGTTGCCTCACGAGAAACAGATAATATCTAACTGTAATGCTTGTCTTTTCGTGTTAAGCTTTCAACATAAGAGTATACCTCTTAATGAGTGGATAATGACAGCATTTTTTAAATGCGTCAATAACTAAGTGAAATAATGAAAACCAAATGTTTGTTGCCCTTGGATACTGTTAGATACACAACCTGCAATTGGTACCGAGTTCCAGGATAGTTCGGTTAATGAGACAGATCTCATATTATTCAGTGTTGGGTCCCCTACGTTCCGTATTATTTTGGTTCAAGTTTTGACAATCCCGCATATCTACATCAGCACTCTAATTCCACGTAATGGTGTGTGGCAGAAGGTAGGTATCACTGTCATTTGCCACCTCCCCTGTTACATTTCCGAATGATACGTGTAATGAACGACTGGCGATACAGTTCCGTACAAGCTCTAATTTCCCTGATTTTCTGGGCTTGTTCTTTTCGCGGGGCTCGTGTAAGAAGAAGAATATGTTGTATGACTTTTCTTCGAACGTACGTTCTCGGACTTTCAACAGAAAACGATTCTGTGGCTCACAACGCGTAACATCGCCCTGGCACACAAAGCCTCTCCTGTTGTGTGTGCAGCCTGACGGTTGTCGAGCGTCTCCGTAACTCCCGAGCCGACTAATGGCCCGTTACGAAACGCGGCATTCTTCGTTGGATCTTCCTTTCCTTCTTTCTCGCCCCCTCCCCCCCCCCCCCTCTCTCTCTCTCTCTCTCATTTCTATAATCCAGCCTGGTATGGATAGCAGACTGATGAGCTATACTGAAGATCCGTCTTTCAAGTGTTTAGTAAGCCACTTCTTGTGTGGGTAAATTTCATTTTCTTAATTTTCTTCTAATAACTCTCAGCCTGGCACGTGCTTTTCCTATGGTAATTAAAAAAATTGGTTCAAATGGCTCTTAGCACTATGGGACTTAACATCTGATGTCATCTGTCCCCTAGAACTTAGAACTACTTAAACCTAACTAACCTAAGGACATCACACAATCGACGCCCGAGGCAGGATTCGAACCTGCGACCGTAGCGGTCGCGCGGTTCCAGAATGAAGCGCCTAGAACCGCTCAACCACACCGGCCGGTTAATTTTTCCACTTCAGGTCGCTCTGGACGTCTACTCGTAGGTATTTTACAGTTTCCGGTGGTTTGTCGCCAATATCGTAATCTAAAGTAATCAGTCCCTTCGCCTGCTTATGCGCATCCCGTTTACATTATTCT
Organism: Schistocerca serialis cubense; assembly: GCF_023864345.2. Classification (NCBI taxonomy): domain Eukaryota; kingdom Metazoa; phylum Arthropoda; class Insecta; order Orthoptera; family Acrididae; genus Schistocerca; species Schistocerca serialis. The sequence goes on from NC_064645.1 coordinate 432,823,295, forward strand.
AAATGAGAGGTGACATGGCCACCTTTAAGATAATGGCGACCCAAAGTTTAACAATATATAAATACCGAACACAGTGTGTCACCGCAAATATTTGCTTAATTCAGTGACTAGTTTCGATTATGATGCTCATCCACAGATTGATCTAAGAAAGAATGTGCATATTTACAAGTTAACAACATTCTAAGTACAAGCGTTGGCATACATTATTTGGAGACTCAAGTAACAAACAAAATACCTGTGTACACTGGAAGTATTAATTAAAAATCGCCTTCAGTCGCAGATTTTCCTGTTTTACTTAATACACGATGCATCTCAGACCCTGTGGGTCGATCATCACGTGTAACTTGTCTTAATACATTATTTTTGCTTTAATGATGTGAAACGCATATTCCACATAATCCAAGAAGAACTTTTTAACACTATCATTCTTTACTCTACCTTGCTCACGCATATCACTTCACTCAAGAGGCACATTTGCATATACATGTTTGTGAACACTTCGCAGATTTTCTGTACCTCTGAAGTGTTTACAAACGTGTATGCAAATGTGCCTCTTAAGTGAAGTGATATGCACTAACAAGATGCAGTAAAGAATGTTTGATGGTGTTAAAAAGTTAAGAACGCCCTTCTTGGATTATGTGGGATGTGCATTTCACCTCATTCCACCGTAAAAATAAATCACGAATAAAGACAAGTTACGTTTGACGATGGACCCACGAGAGTCCGAAATGCATCGTGTATTTCATGAAACACGAAAATTTGTGACTAAGGCGATTTTTAATTCATACTTCCAGTGTATTGAGTACATTCACGTTTGAAGCTCCAAAATAAGAATATTTTTTTTTTAAAAAAAACATGCCTGACTCCCTGGAGTTAATAAAGGTTGCAAATAAAACTTCCACCCATGATTGGCATCATCGCATTGTATAAAACATAATAAATTGTTATAAAAACTCTTTTACTATGATGTAAAGCCGCCGTTAGCACACTGTGTCTGCAGCTGCAGTACAAACAGCTAAGGAGACTTGGTCGCTAGGTGTAACTGACCATAAGCACTCTTTACAGTGGCGTATTATAAACCTTACGGTCAGCAACACCTAGCGGACCAGTCCATTCAACTGTTTGTACTGTAGCAGCAAACACAGTGGACTAACGACGGCTGTACATCATACGCCACGAGTTTTTATTTTATTACGTTTTTATGCGGAAAGACGATGCTAAAGATGGCTGTACGTTTTATTTGGTTCAAATGGCTCTGAGCACTATGGGACTTGACATCTATGGTCATCAGTCCCCTAGAACTTAGAACTACTTAAACCTAACTAACCTAAGGACATCACACAACACCCAGTCATCACGAGGCAGAGAAAACCCCTGACCCCGCCGGGAATCGAACCCGGGAACCTGGGCGCGGGAAGCGAGAACGCTACCGCACGACCACGAGCTGCGGACTGTACGTTTTATTTGCCTCCTCTACTAAATCCAGGGACACAGGTATGTTGTGCTCTGCTTGCACCACTTCATCACTATCAGATTGAAGTCCTGGATGTTCTACAAGTTTTGGAAAGAAATGTAAATCGGATGGGCCAAGTTGAGGCTGTATAAAGATGATCGATGACAGTGAACTCAAGGCGTCGGACTGTTGCAGAAGTCGCAGTCACAGCGCTCGCGTGTGGTCTGGCGTTGTCGTGCTGAAGGAGAAGGTACTCCATGTGAGGATTTTTAGAAACTCGGTTACAGTACGCTGTTTCTCACGCACCGATATTATTGTGTTACACGTTACGATTCGGAGCCCTCTAGCGGCAGATAGTTACAACTTGCGTCAGCGAGGCGGGGAAGTCTATGCGATACTACTCTGAAGAGAATAGAAAATTCGGTGGCATTACTTTTCAGCAAGCTCTCATATTTGCGATCATAGACTTTGTTGGTTTTTAGAAGACGTTTGCATTAGTTTACATTCAAGAGCCAACTACCAGTCCCTCCACAAATCATTGATCTTCCCAATGTCTACCTGAATTTCGCAATAGCGTTCTAGCATCATATGCAAACACCCCCACGGAAATTCCGACGTAATCCACAATATTTTGTACATACTGTAAACAATAACGGCCTTATAACATTGTAGTTACACAATTTTCCCAAAAGTTGTCACTTTTGAGAAAGTAAATTCGACAGTCACACGTCTTCGCGTCAGGAGACAATTTCGTTTCTGTCCAAAAAAAAAAAATCCACCCGCTGTGCGGCTCCACAAGTTCGACCGCTGCGTAGCAGGTAGTGGAGTGGAGGACGGCGCGTCGTCTGCTGGAACGAATGCTCTGCGGCAGTAAAGCTGTCCTCGTCTCAGCCATCCCCGGAGACTCGTGTGCGGAATGGGCTCCGTCTATTGTCCCATAAGGTCAGCCCCAGATTGCCTGCAGAGCCTGTTCTTCCCAGGAGACGGCATCCACTCAGACGAGCTACGCTTTCAGTGTTTTCCTATGTTCGAAATCTTTGCGCCAGTCTCTCTCTGTGTCTGGACGAATCGAAACACAGAAATAAAATACGATTGCTACAGCTGTAAATAATTGTTTGAAGCTGATTTATAGCCCCATCGTGGCGCAGATAGATTCTAAAGGCGAGACAGAACAATGGTGGCTACCGTTCTAAATTCACTCTTTGGAAATGATTTACACGTCCGTGAATCCGTCAGCATTCTGAGGCGGATGAACTCGCAGTTAATTTCGTCGTTAGGGCGTACTGCAAGAGAATAGTACATAAACGCAAATTCTAAAAATGGAGTACTACAGAGCCGGTAGATACTAGCTTTCGCTGGTACGAATGAAGGAAAGACAAATAATGGAACAGGAGGTTTACAACATCGTATAAGTGCAAAATTTGAACTATACCACATGATTATTATTCTTTTGTGATGTCTGCGTGGCCTAATGAATGGTCTGGCAGTCTAACCAACGAGAAATGGAACTATTACCCGTATACGACATTCGCTAACATAGTCGTGGCCGTTAGGTCGATGGCCGATAGCGACAAATTACCCTGTACGTAAAAAGAAATATATCTACTGATGACTGCGACTAATGAAATATTTCTTTAAATTCTTGAACTAGTTTCCAGGGCTTTTTAAGAACAGACATTCGGAAGAAAAGGCAAGCTAACAAGTTCATGAAAATAAATATTTTCTAAGTGACTCAAGACAGCTGTTTGTAGCTGTAATTTGTTTAGCGCACGTTCACGACATTCATTAACGAGTCAATTTTACTGATTTTTTTCCGCTACAACATGTTCGGTGGATTACACTCTCATCGTTAGGGGTGTACGTTTTAAATAACAAAAGATTGGTGGTTTGTATGCAAAAATTTCTCTAGGCAGCCTGTGATGCTGCCTTCTACTCATTGCACGATACTTCTCGAAATCATACTTAAAAGGAAAAGTTGTATGTGCAAATTATTTATGTTTTAAAGAGACATGACTGCTGCCTTAAGCTGGGAAAACCATTTTATCTGAAAGTCTACGACTGCAATTTCTAGTGGAACGCCGCGTAAATATCATGCTTGGCACATGTCTAAATTTAAAAAATTAAATGTAACGAAAAATGGTGTCAACAGAACAATGTTGTGAGTAGAAACGGAATTGCCAAAAAAATTATAGAAATAAACTTCCAATAAAGTTCTATGTTATCGCGTCGGGAAACAAATTGGAATATTCAAACATGTTTGTCTATGCTGGTACTGAACTGATGTAAGACGGAAATTATGTTTCAAAGTTGACGACATTGTTAGCTTGTGTTTTGTCAACTCTACGACAAACTTCGAACTTCTTTTGTGTTGTTTTAATTTAAGTGAATGGTAAGTAAATTTGCACTCCCGTTTCATTAAACAAACGTTAATTTGAGTTGTGTTTTGGCTAAATGAAAATGTAGGGTTGTGTTTATGAAAATGTTGGGTTCAGTTTTCGGAATTTGTGGGCTGAACAGAAACAGAAATTGGGAAAGCTTCTCAGCCTAGTACATTATTCTGTGATTAAAGTACACAGAAACGTAAGCGTCATTTAGGTTGCATGTATGTCAAATTTGTTATTTGGAAGGCAAAGCTTATTTTGATGTGCTTTTTTTATTTAAGAGATAAGGAATCATTTTTTAACCAAGTAGATGTTGTTCAAAAGCTCTTTGTTACTTCTTGGGTTATGAACTGTTGATATAAAACATCATTTTCAAACATGATGTCAGTGACCTATGTGATAACAAAGAAGTCAAGTTGATCAGTTTAATGTTACTATGAAATAAACTGATATAAAAATTTTTATTTGGCAATCAGAAAAAACCCATTGCGTTCAACTTTTTTTTGTATTGAATGAAACATTTCTGAACCAGATAAATTTTGTTTCTTAACCTGTAGAACCAAAACGGATCTAACCTGTCTCTGATCATCACAAACACCAATAAATAGAAAAAACTGTGACATTAACATTGCTGTTTCTATTTACCCCTCACTGCAGGGCGAACAGAAACACCCAAGTTTTTATATGTTATAAAAGCTTTAGCTAGGTCTCAAATCTAACTATAAACTTATGGTTAGGCACAAGAACTATAACCCCATACGATTTTAATTTTTTCTTTGGCGGTAGAGAACTGTGTTCACCCCATTTTACAATATGTATGTCACTGACAAACTCGAAAATGGCCTGAGGCCGAAATTGCACTCGTAGAATTTATAAATAAATAATTTTGATAACCGAAGGTGACAACACTGTATTTAAAGATTTATATGATAGTGAATCTCACCAAAGAAAAGATGATGAAACATGTTTTGCTGATCTGAGACTAAGCCATCTGATGGGAGAGGTACATTGTCCTCCAGAGTCTGCAATTGGGACTTCAGTAAATCTTTTATTTCAGTTGATATTTGTCATACCCTCTGCCAGGCACTTAAATGTGATCTGCAAAGTATCCATATAGATTGCGCATAACCTACAATGTTTTCATTCAAAGAACACGAACTAAACTAAACTGAACAGATTATTCGCTAATAAGGTGATCCTCAGTTTGATTTTCTTCGAAGTAATGACCCACAGGAAGTTGCCTCTTGGCTATCAAGATCGCGATATTCTTCATTATTTTAGAAGCAGAATGGTGTTTGCAGCTCCTTCGACTGATAAAACTAATTTTTTTAATAGAAGTTCCACAGTAACACTTCACTGTTATTTCATTTATTTAGGCTTCATTCTTCGCGACTAGTTTCGGAACCACAGCGGCATAATTAAGAGCTCATTCATGTAATCAGTCAAGCTGGAACCATCTCATCATTAATCAGTGATGATGCCAGGATCCAATTTCACAGCTTGGCTGATTACAAGAATGAGAATTCGAGAACGGCGCTGCGATCCCAAAACTTGTCTCCCGGAAGTAGTCGCGGACTCCAGAGATAAATTCCCCAGCAAAACAACCAGCTGAAAAGAGGCAGCGAGTCTACCCTTCAAATCTCCTTTCGGAATACGCACTTTCTGACAAACATAAAATTAGCGTCAAAAGAACTGGAGGTTTGACAAAGAAAAATTAAGCAGATAAAAAACTTTATTAAGTACATAGGTGAATGGGAGAGAGTCTAACCTATCAGAGAAAGGAGCCTTGGTGTCACACGTTAGCAAAACGGAAATGGTCTGTCAGGTAACTAAAGGCATCGATATCCTTACAGGCCGCACTGTTGTACTGACCCTTACAATGAACGAGAATGGTCTAATAGAGAAACCTGAGGCCCAAGAAAGCAAGATTTTGAGAAACATCTTGTGTCCCATCAAAGAACACAGACTACAGAAGCTGCCGCAACCATGATCTATACTGGGCGTCACAAGAGAATGAATGGTCAACACTCAGAGATACGACGGGCACCATTATTCGAAGCAGAAAAATCTAGTGAGTAAGGGCTCTAAAATGCGAGCTATGACCACGTCTCTACCTTCGATACTGTGAAAAAAATCTCTTTCTAGTGCACACTCATTGCTTTCCATATTTTGAGAGGTGGTAATGTGGACCAAAACAAGGAAAAATTGTCCAGTAAACATTAGCTCTAAAATGCATACTGTAAGAGCTATAAGCAATTGTTCAGCAGAAAAGATGTGTTTCACAATGTCGAAGATAATCGAGTGCTCCATAGCTTTTTAAAGATGAATTTTAGAGCCCATGTTTGCTATACAATTTTTTCTTGTTTTTTCGATACTACCTCCTCTCTAGATATGGAAAGCAAAGAGCTTGCAGTAGAAAAGATTTGTTTTCCACTATCGAAGATGAAGAAGTGCTTACAATTCTTAAGGTATGTACTTTAGAGCCCATGTTTACTACACTTCCGTGCTTCGAATGATCGTTCCTGAATACTGACCATTCTTCTTGGAACACCATGTATAAACACGGGGAGAACGTAAGTGACACGATTCGGTTAAAAAGCAATGCCTTTTTATGGCCACAGTACAAGAATGAGCCCAAGATGAGTATCTAAAAGGATATTAACCGACCTTCGTGATAAGAACACCACCATAGTTGTCGTATTGTAAATTCCTCCCTCCTACACTTCTAGGAGCTTGATCTACTTAAGAAAAAATTACTAACTTACAAAGGTGTCCAGAAAAAATCGAACTTGAAGACAGGGAAGGCGTCGATTTAAGAGACCGGAATCTAATGCAGTTAAAGCTCGGAAAAAGAAAAACAAATAAAAAACAACTACCAAGATACTTTAAGGTATTCGTGCACTGAAAGAGTGAGGGCGAAAGAGGAGTTCAGACTGGGAACAATGTTGATTTAACAATTCTATTTATGTTGTAGATAAAATCATTTGAGAAAGATAACTAACAGAAGTTCTTATTAGAAGATAAACAGCACTGAATTAGGAACTGAGGGAGAATGTCTACAAATACCAGTAAAACGTGTGGTTTCAACAACTTTAAATTATCACATACTATTTTATATTCTGGGCAAACGCAACTCTTGACAGGCATGATGTTAAGAAGAACTCCGCTCCAGCTGGTAAAATAGTTGTTCATTAAAACACGACCGTCAGGTGAACAATGTTAAAAGATCATACGCATTCCCATCGGTGTGCCACCCATGATCTTTTAAAATTGTTCACCTGATAAGGCGGCTGATCGGTAAGTCCAAATCCTGCTAAGTGAGATTTCCATTTTTTTCTTCTGAGAGGAAGAGAGATTTTCCGACAATGGAGACTATCACATAAAGATTCTCGAATGGCTCCATGACTAGCGACCAGATTTCTATCATAGACGAACTGTATGATTTATATAACGTTCAGACCATTGTTTTCAGAGACCTGGTGGCTGTGTTGAAAAATAGCATCATCTGTCTGTCATTTAGAAGCGTACTGCAGCATTCAATAAGGTTACTTGGCATCGAGGGGTTTCCTTTATTCTGCCCCAACAATGTGCAACTTACTTTCTGAAGTCCCATCTTACACTTCACCTACTTAGCGACCTTGTGAAATGAGGTTATAAAATGAACATCCACAAAAGTAAAGCAAGGGTAATGGAATAAAGACGAATAAAATTGGGAATGCTGAGGGAATCATTTGGCAATGAGACAAAAAAAGCAATCAATGAGTTTTGCACTTTGGGCAGCAAAATATCTGACGATGGGCAAAGTGGCGAATTTATAAGCCGCAAATAAAAGGAAAAACGCTTCTGGAAAAAAAAATTGTTAACGACAAATATAAATTTAAATATTACGGTGACTTCCTGAGGGTATTTGCCTGTAGTCTAGGCTTGTAGTCAGTGAAATGTAGAAGAATGGTTCAAATGGCTCTGAGCACTATGGTCACCACGGCCGGCAAATGTAGAAGACATACAGCACAGACAAGAAGAGAATTGAAGCTTTTGCAATGTGGATTGGACGGGTATATCGAACAACTGATGAGGTACTGAACTTGTTAAGGTGGCAGATCAAATGAAGGTCAATTTCTCACCTTACATGGGAGTTTTTATACATCGTAACAGGAAGGTGAATATGTCACCTGACATACTTCAGCGAACGTGAGCAGATTTGCCTATAAATATGTATAGTATGCAATGCAAAGGGACGACACTCAATCGACGGTATTAACACACCGAACTTACATCCTGCAAGTCAATGAGCAAGAGGTGAAACAAGCTGCTACAGGAAACGCGATTTCAAAAGCGGCATCCTTGTACTTGCCGTAAGTGAGTGGTAGGTGTTGGGAGTATCATGCTTTTCAGTGTGATCAAAATGCACGTTGTTTCTCTCCGTCCGATCAAAACGCCCGTTGTTTGAAAAACTTTAGATTCACTATTTTATAAGGAAATACATATAATACGCCAAAAGCTTTGGATTATCTATATACACCGACGGAAAAAATTAACACCAAAAAATAATTACCGAAGGCTCTGAAATTTTGGGATCACATTTGTCTAGGTAACATTGCAAATGTGAAATGCTAGTACTTTAATAACCAACGTGATGGTCAGAACGCCGGCCGAAGTGGCCGTGCGGTTAAAGGCGCTGCAGTCTGGAACCGCAAGACCGTTACGGTCGCAGGTTCGAATCCTGCCTCGGGTATGGATGTTTGTGATGTCCTTAGGTTAGTTAGGTGTAACTAGATCTCAGTTCTAGGGGACTAATGATCTCAGCAGTTGAGTCCCATAGTGCTCAGAGCCATTTGAACCATTTGATGGTCAGAACGTTGAATGTAAGCATGCAGACGTCCTTACATTGTGTTGTTCAGGTGCCGGATGCCAGTTTGTGGGACGGAGTTCCACGCCTGTTGCACTTGGTCGGCCAGAACTGGGATGGTTAACGCTATTTGTGGATGACGCTGGAGTTGTCCCATGATGTCCCATATGTGACCGAATGGAGACAGGTCTGGTATCGAGTAGGCCAAGGCAGCATGTCGACGCACTGAAGAGCATGTTGGGTTACAACAGCGGTTATGTGGGCGAGCGTTATCCTGCTGGAGAACACCTCCTGAAACGCTGTTCATGAATGAACAGTTCGAATCGCAAGACTGATGTACAAATTTGCAGTTACATTGCATGGGATAACCACGAGAATGCTACTGCTATCATACGTAATCGCACCCCAGACCATAACCCCAGGTGTACATCCAGTGCGTCTAGCATGCAGACAGGTTCGTTGCAGGCCCTCAGCTGGGCTGCTTCTAACCAACACTTGGCCATCGCTGACATGGAGGCAAAACCAGCTTCCATCAGAAAACAGCATCCATCCTGCCCTCTCATGAGCTCTCGTTTGACAACACTGAAATCTCAAGTGGTTTGAAATCAGTGGAATGCACGCTACAGGGCGTCTGGCTCGAATCCGCTCTTGCAGGAACCGATTTTTAATAGTTCATTGTGTCACTGCGGTGTCAACTTCTGCTCAAATTGCTGCTGCAGATGTAGTACGATGCGCCATTGCCACACGCCGAACACGATGGTCTTCCCTCTCAGTTGTGCAACATGGTCGTCCAGAACCTGGTCTTCTTGCGACTGTACAATCTCGTGACCACCGCTGCCAGTAATCGTGTACAGTGACTGTATTCGTACCAAATCTTTCTGCAATATCGCAGAAGGAACATGCAGCGTCTCCTAGCCCTGTTAGACGACCTCCTTCAAACTCAGTGAGATGTTGATAATGAATTCTTTGCCGCCCTACAGGCAATCTTGACTAACAACAACTCACCACGTCAAATTTCAAAGGTAACTAATGCTCACGACCGTTAAAGCATGTATTTGAAGCAAACCTGATCTGCATCCTCTTTGTGGCGCTACTAGCGCCACTTTTATGCGACTGGCGCGAAATTTGAACAGACAATGTTTCTACATCCGAAACACGCCTACCAACTTTCATTAATGACGCGCAACTCCTCGGTGTTGGGACTTTTTTGTCAGTGTAGTTCATAAAAGAACGTGTTGACGATTCCCCACTCAACTGCTTAGTCAAAATTGTGTTGTAAATAGATCATCCAAGGGCTGTAGATTAAATGGAGCCTCATCAGCCTTTCTGAGTGGCAATTTCTTTTGACCTCTATATATTTCAAAGAAGTAGCCTGTAAGTCAGGAAGGCGACACCATGAACCAATGAAGAGAAATAAGACGACACAACAATGTACGGTCGATGTTTTTTCCTGTTGCGAAGAAAATTTGGACGAAATTCTTCTCTCTACATGGCGGTAAAGAAAACTTACCACCTGAAATAACCAAAGTCACAAAGCTGTATACACATCGTCGTGGTCTTCAGTGTGAAGACTGGTTTGCTGTAGGTTTCCACGCTAAACTGCACTGTACACGCCTCTTTAGCTTCGCATAACTACTGCAACCTACAGTTATTTGAACCTGGTAACTCGTCAAGCCTTACTTGTTAGTCTTCCCCTACACCTTCTACCCACCACTATTCCCTGTGTTACTTTGGAATTCCTTGACGCCTCAGGATGTATCATATCGAACGACCCTCACTGTTTGTAATGTGGTGCCAGAATGTCTTTTCTCCCCAATTCGATTCGGTACCTCTCCATCAGTTAACTGATCTTCCCGTCTTCAGCATACTTCTGTAGCACCACGATCCCAAAGTTTATATTCTCTTCTTATCTGATCTCTTTATCGTCCACGTTATACTTTCACAACAGGACACAATCCAGACAAACACTTTCAGAAAAAATGGCGACTCTTTTCCTCGGCCTTCTGTGGTACCGCAACATAACGTGCCATCACGCCACTTGCAAGAACAGCAAAATTGTGCTACTGAATGGTAATAACTAAGCTAAAGCCTCTACTGCTTGCTGAGAAAATACTGAAAAGCTTTCATATCACCACGTTTCAAAGAGTTGATGTGGACTCGGAAGCACTGTCCAACTTAGCTGAATCGAGAAGCGACAGAGAAACAGACGTGGGACAGGCGTTGAATCCTGAGCATTTATGATTACTGTTCTGCCACCTACACTGTCATGAACTGTCGTAATGACGTTAAAGACCACAACTGACTTCAAGTAACAGAACTAGTAAGCACTACAGCGCCTGGATATTTTCAACATGTGTTTCGCACGGAGCATGTTTGCAACTATTTTATACGTTGACTACATAAGTACTCCGAGAATTTTAATGTGTGTGTATGAGAGAGAGAGAGAGAGAGAGAGAGAGAGAGAGAGAGAGAGAGAGAGATCGTTCTTAGGCAGACGTTTCTAACAAATCGTAAAATGAACCAAACTATGATCCAATGTTATGAACCATTACAATTTGGTTGAACACGTGATGTGCGATATGCAGAAGTTATTCTTGACTGAACAAATGTTACTTCAGTAAATTAGCGCTCAGCTGTCGTTAGATTTATCCCGTACTGAAGGTAGCTCTTTTATTTGCATCATAGTATTGCTCAGTTCCTGTATTGTACACCATTACTGTTTGGCATTAGGCTGTGTCGCGGGATGTCTAAGTGGGTAATTGAATGACTGAAATGTTAAAAGATTTGGAGTTAAATCTTCGCTCAGTTCCAATTACGATGTTTTCTGCCAATCGCAGTTACTCTGCAGGTCCTCCGCTAACTGGCTGGGCAAACCATTACAAAGGTAGGAGGAAGTTAACAGGACTACGTTTTCTGTGTACAGTTCAAACCAACCTTTGGGGTCAACATAGCTTTAATTACAATAAAAAATTGACAAAGAGGAAGTGCTGTTTTGCAGCTTAAAATGAAGACTTCAAAGTGACGTCAATAGTTTGTGTTTTGATAATCGATACGATACTGTCACTACCTTCTGCGCCCTTGTTGACGACGGAATAGGCCTATCAGAAGTTGGTCGCACTCGGCATACTACTACTCAACGCGCAACGTTGCCAGAGCTCCAGAAAAACTGCGCGTCAGCTTAGCATTTACCTGCCGTCACACTAGCACGACTGATAAGTGAGTTACACAAAACACTCACGGATGCAGCGTGGGGCGTTACGGAATATAACAACAAAATTTAATTTAGATTACTGATTTCATCATCTTGTTGGGGTTGGAACCTGTTGTTGACGTTTTTTCCATGTGCGCGTAGTATATTTGAGTTTTAAAAATTCGCCCAGTACAAACACTATTTATTTTCCGTTCTTTATCCGATGTTTCGACATCTATGTATTACCTAGAAAATGTCTCGTTTTACTTCTGTAAAAAAGTTATACAAACTTCATGGTCAATTTTATCTTTTAGACCTAAAAATTATAACAATTTATTTTATTGTTTTGATTGCTCCCCTGAAATCAAATTAATTTTGCAGATACAGTTGTGCAGGTTGGACTCGCTTTTATGCGTTGTTACTGGTTGTTGTTTGTTAAGTTTATGAGGAAGGCAGCTGTTTAATCAAAAAAATGGTTCAAATGGCTCTGAGCACTATGGGACTTAACATCTGAGGTCATCAGTCCCCTAGAACTTAGAACTACTTAAACCTAACCAACCCAAGGACATCACACACATCCATGCCCGAGGCAGGATTCGAACCTGCGACCTGCGATCTCACTTTTCAAGCTGTTACGTTTTTTCTCGACTCTGTTCCCTTCTCATTCAACACTATCTTGCGATATGCGTTATTTCGTTTAATTTCAATGAAGTAAACGAGTACTTACACGCGTAAGGCGTATTTAATGGTTACTCCCTAACAAAGCGCAAGTTGCTACCTACATATCATCCACCGATGAAGTATAAAATGCGGTTCTAAAAATAACAGGGCCAGAGTCAGGGGGGGTAGTCACCGAGAATGTGATAGTCGTAGTTCCCGAGGCTCGAGGGGGCGTGTGAGGGCACAAGGAGCTTGATGACGGCTGTTAAAGAAGGAACATTATGGATTAACATGCTTTCGAAGACGCAATCATTAAAGGGAGCAGTTTTTGACATAGGATGTAAATTGTCCGCTTCCTTTTCAAAGGAAGCCTTTGCCTAAAGTAATTTCGGGCACTAAGGACAACCTAAACATGCACGGCGGGGCGAGGAGTTTATACACCGCCCTCCACAACGGAAGCCCAATGTTTTAAACCTACCAGTAATTGCTAATACAACGAACATACTTCTGACAAATCTATGGATGCGACTTGCTTTATATCAGGATGGCGGAATCTACGGAATACAGCGAATAAAGAAACAACTCATACCATAGACTCCGACATGACACTATTAAGTGATCGAGGAATAGAAAGACAACTAAAAATCGGCCAACAGCGGATAAGCAACTGGATTTAACATAATGCCTATAGGATTCCAGTACCATTATCCAAAAGAAGTTTCTCCTCTTCTAGTAATAGTTCATTGCAATTCGTTGGAGTAATGAAGCGCACCAAGCGATTCCAAAAAGCTGCACGTCATTCAGGTCTGGAACAAGGGTCGGAGAAAATGTGGAAGCTGTTCTGGAGATAGATGTTCTGTAAGGCATATTTTAGTGGTATCTGCAGGAAATTCTGCTGATACCTGCTGCTCTCTTTATCATGAGCGTACGCAGAAATTTATGAAAGAGGCAGGAGGGGGGGGGGGGGCTGCGCAAAATAAATGCCGTTTTTTACTGTAAATTAGATGGTAAGCTTCGAAGCTTATTATGCTACTGGATCTAAATTTTATAGGTGCCACAAAAAACTTATTACATCACACAAACTTGCTGTTTAGCTGGATAAGTTTGAGAATTTTATAATGACTAAAAACTTTCTACTACAATTTCCACGGGCGGGGGTGCTCGATGGGAAGGGGGGGGGGGGCACCCTTACTTCCGTCCTTAGCCACAGCCAAGAGGACTGTTTCCTGAATCGACATCACACTACAGTATGATATGCGCGACGTCTTTCGTGGAGTTTCTTCTACTCAGAACAGCGGTACTAGCAGAAAAAAAAGCGGATGAGGGCGGTCTAAAGAGTCGTGACTGGAGACCTAGTTCGGTAAGAGCATTGGCCGTGAAAGGTTCCGAGTTCGAAACCTGGTCAAGCACACAGTTTTAATCTGTCCGGAAGTTTCAAAACAGGGCACAGTGCGCTGCGAAGTGAAACATTTTATTCTGGTAGCCAAGCTAAGACCAGTCTTTTCATGTCCGGGAAGAGTTTAAATTCCGGAACGATGAATATAGCGAGAGTGAAATCTCTGTGGTCGATCCTACATGCGTCAGCTGCCCACCGTCCTTACAATGTTCACAGTTGACAGGCTTCTTCAATAGCTTCTAAGCACATTGTGTGCCTATGGAGTATCGTCTCAGTTCGGAGACTGCATTCGAGATTTCCCGTCAGAAAGATCACAGTTTTTAGTAACTAACTGGAACTCGTCTAGTGAAACCAAAGTGACATCTGAGATTCCCCCATGAGGCATTAAAGGCCCTCTCCTGTTCCCACTCTATGTAAATTATTTAGGACAAAATCTCAGCAGCCCTCCTTGATTGCAGATGATGCTGCATACGATTTAAAAAAGATATCTCCATTGAGCAAAGAGTGTTAACTGACCCTAAACAATGAAAAGTATGAGGCCTGCCACTTAAGAAGGGAAGGGTATTTCGAAATGTGAAAAATACTGCTCCACGGTACAAAATGGACTCTACTTAGAACAAATATTTTGTCCAATTTTTGAAGTGTTGCAACTGGGAGCAACTTGCCAATGCTCTATGCAACAGTCTGTTATATTATTACTCTACTACACACCGATAATCAGTAAGTGAAAAAAATTAAAAAAAGTATTAAGAAAAAAAATTTAACACTTTCATCTAGAAGCTACTGATAACTAAAAAATTAACTTTTCCACGTGTGCCTTGCTAGGAAAAGTCTGATGATGTTCCAAGCAAGGTACACGTGGCAAAGACTGGAACGTTTTATTTTATTTTTGACGTAAGTATAGCTGCTCTAAATTCTGACCATTGCTTGTTGGCAATGTAATTTTTGGGTTTATCTAAATTTCATTCTGATGAAGACACCCTTAGTACGTGTCGAAACATACGTCGGTCAGAGTGCCAAACAGTTATTTGCAACAGGTTGACTCTACAATCCTATGTAGAAACTAGTATACGGTTGCTAAGTAACAGCCATATCAAAAAAACTTAATTTCGGTAGATAGATCAAAAAATTTAATGGTTGTCGATTCAGCTCTTACTTGCGGATTATAGTTGCGAACAACTTAAATTGCAGCCATCTGATAGAAAATTTTATGGATTACGCCAACCAAAGATTGCATTTAATTGACATAACACTTAGTTGTTGTGGTTTTCAGTCCTGAGACTGGTTTGATGCAGCTCTCCATGCTACTCTATCCTGTGCATGCTTCATCTCCCAGTACCTACTGCAACCTACATCCCTCTGAATCTGTTTAGTATATTCATCTCTTGGTCACTCTCTACGATTTTTACCCTCCACGCTGCCCTCTAATACTAAATTGGTGATCCCTTGATGCCTCAGAACATGTCCTACCAACCGATCCCTTCTTCTAGTCAACTTGTGCCACAAACCCTCTTCTCCCCAATTCTGTTAAATACCTCCTCATTAGTTATGTGATCTACCCATCTCATCTTCAGCATTCTTCTGTAGCACCACATTTCGAAAGCTTCTATTCTCTTCTTGTCCAAACTATTTGTCGTCCATGATTCACTTCCATACATGGCTACACTTCATTCAAATACTTTCAGAAATGACTTCCTGACACTTAAATCTATACTCGATGTTAACAAATTTCTCTTCTTCAGAAACGCTTTCCTTGCCATTGCCAGTCTACATTTTATATCCTCTCTACTTCGACCATCATCAGTTATTTTGCGCCCCAAATAGCAAAACTACTTTACTACTTTAAGCGTCTCATTTCATAATCTAATTCCCTCAGCGTCACCCGACTTAATTCGATTACATTCCATTATCCTCGTTTTGCTTTTGTTGATGTTCATCATATCCTCCTTTCAAGACACTGCCCATTCCGTTCAACTGCTCTTCCAGGTCCTTTGCTGTCTCTGTCAGAATTACAATGTCATCGGCGAACCTCAAAGTTTTTATTTCTTCTCCATGGATTTTGTTTTCTTCACTACTTGCTCAATATACAGATTGAATAACATCGGGGAAAGGCTACAGCCCTGTCTCAATCCCTTCCCAACCACTGCTTCCCTTTCATGTCCCTCGTCTCTTATAATTACCATCTGGTTTCTGTACAAATTGTAAATAGCCTTTCGCTCCCTGTATTTTACCCCTTCCACCTTCAGAATTTGAGAGAGAGTATTCCAGTCGACATTGTCAAAGGCTTTCTCCAAGTCTACAAATGCTAGAAACGTAGGTTTGCCTTTCCTTAATCTATTTTCTAAGACAAGTCGTTGGGTCAGTATTGCCTCATGTGTTCCAACATTTCTACGGAATCCAAACTGATCTTCCTCGAGGTCGGCTTCTACTAGTTTTTCCATTCGTCTGTAAAGAATTCGTGTTAGTATTTTGCAGCCGTGGCTTATTAAAATGATAGTTCGGTAATTTCCACCTCTGTCAACACCTGCTTTCTTTGGGATTGTAATTATTATATTCTTCTTGAAGTCTGAGGGTATTTCGCCTGTCTCATACATCTTGATCAGCAGATGGTAGAGTTTTATAAGGACTGGCTCACCCAAGGCTGTCAGTAGTTCTAATGGAATGTTGTCTACTCCTGCGGCCTTGTTCCAACTTAGATCTTTCAGTGCGCTGTCAGACTCCTCACGCAGTATCATATCTCCCAATTCATCTTCATCTACATCCTCTTCCATTTCCATAATATTGTCCTCAAGTACATCGCCCTTGTATAGACCCTCAGAACACTTAGAAGGTGCAATAAATCCATCACAGAAACTGATTACATTATGCTTGCCCCTCCTCTTCAAGTACTGCTGAGCGTTGTGCAATACATACTAGATAGGATTGACGAAGGACAACGATAACGTTCAAAGAAGGCTAGGTCGTTTTGTATTATCACGAAATAGGGGCTAGACTGTCATGGATACGTTAAGTGAGATTGGATGAACTCACGGCAAATGCGTTTTGCGCTGTGATAAGAATCTTTTCACGAAATTTCAAACAACTTGTCCCTCAGAATGCGAAAACATTCTTTTGACTTCCACATACGTAGGGTGAAATTATCATGGTAATAACATAAGATCATCAGAGGGCGCTCGGAAATATTCATACGAGCTCTTTTCTCACGTGCTACTAGACGGTGAAAGTTGAGAAAGAGTCTTAAGTGGTCCTATGAACTCTATGCCAAACATTTAAGTGAGAAATACAGAGTTGTCACATAGGCGTATATGCTTTATCTCCGCGTGGGTCTCCGTGGCGGGGTGCTTGTGACTATGAAGTGACGTAGCGCCGTCCGCAGGTGTGAGGCGCAAGGAGAGGGCGAGTGAGCAGTGGGAGCCCGCGGCCAGCTGCGGCGCCAGCTGCCACCTGCAGCTATCGCTGAGGAGGACGTCCAGCCGACGCCGCCGACCCCGCCGTCGCCGTCGCCAGGCGTCCCGACGCCCCGCGAGGAGACAGCCGCCCGCCGCCCTAGGTAAGACCTGCCCCCACACCAGCCGCGCCGGGAGGAACTTCTCAACCAGGAGGTTGCTTCTGCTATCCTGGCAGCGACTGTATTGCTTTTGTAGTATCATTACGAACTTCAAAAGAAAAAGCGGTCCTCACACGCTCTGCATTAATTGTCCAATACTGTGGATTGCACCGTAACCTTGACCGTGAGGGATCGGTATTGACGGTTTGCGCGGTGTATTGAAGGGGACTGCAGAGCTTTAAAAATATTGGCGCACCCTCAATATATCGTACGGAGTAAGGCTGATATTGTGCAAAACAAGGCAGTTCCTACCGAGATCGAGGGACGGTCAATTCGCTCTGAACAAAGTTCCACAAGGAACTGAAGAAATTACACGACAAAGGTCAGGAAATGGGCCAAAGAAACTGGTATAGGCATGGGTATTCACATACAGAGATATGTAAACAGGCTGAATACGGCGCTGCGGCCGGCAACGCCTATATAAGACAACAAGTGTCTGGCACAGTTTTTAGGTCGGTTACTGTTGCTACAATGGCAGGTTACCAAGAAATTAGTGAGTCTGAGCGTTGCGTTATAGTCGGCGCACTAGCGATGGGACACAGCATCTCCCAAGTAACGATGAAATGGGTATTTTTCCCGCACGAGCATTTCACGAGTGTATCGTGAATATCAGGAATCCGCTAAAACATAAAATCTCCGACATCGCTGCGGGCGGAAAAAGATCTATCTTCAACGGGACCAACGACCACTGAAGAGAATCGTTCAACGTGACAGAAATGCAAGCCTTCCGCAAATTACTGCAGGTTTCAGTGCTCGGCCATCAGTGTCAGCGTGTGAGCCATTCAGTGAAATAGCATCGATATGGGATTTCAGAGCCGAAGGCCCACTCGTGCACCCTTGATGACTGCACGACACAAAGCTTTACACGTCGCATGGATCCGTCAGCACTGACACTGCACTGTTGACAACTGGAAACATGTTTCCTGGTCGGATGAGTGTAATTTCAAATTGTATCGAGCAAATGGACGTGTACAGGTATGGAGACAACCTCATGAAACCATGGACCCTGCTTATCAGCAAGGGACTGTTCATGCTGGTGGAGGCTCTGTAATGGTGTGGGGTGTGCGCAGTTGGAGTGGTATGGGACCCCTGATACGTCTAGATAGAACTTGTCAAGTGCACGTACGTAAGCATTCTGTTTGATCACCTGTATCCATTCGTGTCCATTGTGCATTCCGACGGATTTGGGCAATTCCAGCAAGACAATGCGACATCCCACACGTCCAGAATTGCTACAGAGTGGCTCCAGAAACACTTTTCTGTGTTTAAACACTTCGCTGGCCACCACACTCCCCAGACACGAACATTATTGAGCAAATCTGGGATGCCTTGCAAAGTGATGATCAGAAGAGATCTCCACCCTCGTACTCTTACGGATTTATGGACAGCCCTGCGGGATTCATGGTGTCCATTCCTTCCAGCCCTACTTCAGACATTAGTAGAGTCCATACCTTACCGTGTTGCGGCACTTCTGCGTGGCCGCGGGGGCCCTACACGATATTAGGCAGGTGTACCAGTTTCTTTGGTTTCTTTGGCTCCTCAGTGTAGGTTTACCCTGCAGTATTTTGAGAATCTAACTGCTGATTGATCAAAAAACGCAAGATACATCACTGTCCAGATCAGCAGAATAAAGTAAAGATCATGTTGCAATGACAATAAGCAGGAATCCTTTACTTGCAGCAGTTCTCAGAAGTGACAAATAAGATCAGTTCAGCTGTCCAGTGAACAAACAGGCTCATTTTTCTTGCTGCAATTGTCACAGCACAGACGTACGGCAGTAGTGTGATAAGTCTGGTAAATTTCTATAAAGAATGGACCATTTTTGTTGCGCATTCATGGTTCGTAAGCTTGATTATTCCAATGATCGTATAAAGAATTTCAGCAATATAAAAAGTTCATCATTGACAGCCGTCTGAATTGCACAGTGTCTCGACTGCGATTGAAAATCGAGAGAACGGATTTTCATGCTGTTATTAAACATCTTCATTTGAATGTTTGAACAGCTGCTTTAATCAAAACAGACATGGATAAATTTCACGCAGACTCCGCACCATCACAGAGGACCATTAATTTTTCGATTCATCACTGAAGACAATTTATTTTTGGATTCATAAATTTAAATATGGTCGGATAAGTACTGAAAACTAAGCACGCTCTGGACGTCCATTTCTCAGATCAGCACAAAGGGAACCACTGATGAAATCCATTACATGGTAATGAAAGGCTGCCGAACAAAAATTCGTCAGATTGCCGAGAATGTGGGCAGCTCAACTGAGTGAGTGCAAAAATCCTGCACGGAGTACTGAGTATGAAGAGGCTGTCTGCAAGGTGGGTGCTGCGAGTGCTCACAGTCGGCCAGAAGTGCAACTAACAAAACACTACTCACATTAGACCAAACGCGCGCCCAGCAGAACATTCAGCACAATGTCTAGAGATCAATAAAATCTCCTCTGTTTACAAGCCACGTCATTTCGAATCAAACATTCAAGCTTTCGAAAAGTGTCTCCATGAATGTCATCAGGAATTGATATGATTTACCTATGTTATCTTTAACAGGGCATAACGTATCTCATATCTTGGAGGCAGACAAGAACACTGATCCCAGTCCACGTCTCTTCAGCACCCGCCAGATCTTGCTAGTGGTTGCTCCACAGTATGGAAAGAATGCAGCTGGCTTGGTCTCTTCCGCCGATTCATGAGGCGTCTTTAGCTGGGGGCACTTGAAAGCTTTAGCAGTTTCTCACTTGCTGGAACCATTTTCTCTGAACCCGAGCTTCAAATGCTAAAATTCAGACTCCTGCCTTCCGCTCAACTAAAACAGCCAAGAACGGAAGCTTGCCATCCCTCTCCAACTCGACAGTAAATTTAATATTGGAACAGACACCGTTCATGTGGTCGACGAACTGCTGCAGTGCATTTTCGCCAGGCGGCCTCATCGAGAAGGTGTCGTCAACGCATCATAGGAAGCAAGATGGACACAACCTCAAAGAGTTCGGAGCTTGCTCCTCAAAGTGCTTGAAGTTTGCGATGCTGGAGACAGTGGGGATCCCATGACTGTCCCAACTGTCATCTCACAAAGGCGTGGCAGACCAGCTTGACGATCTCAGGTGGAAACTGTTGGGCCAAAAGATCCAGTGTGTCTCATATTGCCACTCTTGCAAAAAGTGAGACAGCGTCCAGACTAACCATTAGGTAACTTTGTCATACATTTATTTTCTTGAGGGGTCTCAACAAATGACTGGGTCGACAACAGGATGTTGACAGCGTCCCAGTTTGGGTGCTAATAATCCTGTCATATCTTTTTCCCATGTGTAGGTGGGTAAACTGACTGCGCTAACTACACTGAAGCGCCTAAGAAAATGGTATAGGTATGCGTATTCAAATACAGAGCTATGTAAACAGGCAAAATACGGCGCTGCGGTCGCCAATGCCTATGTAAGACAACAGATGTCTGATGCAGTTAGATCGGTTACTGCTGGTACAATGGCAGGTTATCAAGATATAGTTGAGTTTGGTGTTATAGTCGGCGCACGAGCGATGGGACATACCATCTCCGAGGTAGCGACGAAGTGGGGATTTTCCCGTAAGACCATTTTACAAGTGTATTATGAATATCAGGAATCCTGTAAAACATCAAATCTCCGACATCGCTCTGGCCGGAAAAAGATCCTGCAAGAGCGGGACCAACGATGACTGAAGAGAATTGTTCAATGTGACAGAAATGCAACCCTTCCGCAAATTACTGCAGATTTCAATGATGGGCCATCAACAAGTGGCAGCACGCGAACCATTCAACAAAACATCATTGATACGGTCTTTCGGAGCCGAAGGCCCACTCGTGTACGCTTGCTGACTGCACGACACGAAGCTTACGGCTCACCTGGGCCAGTCAACAACGACATTGGACTGTTGATGAGTGGAAACTTGTTGCCTGGTCGAGAGCGTGTCGTTTCAAAGTTTATCGAGTGGATGGATGTGTTCGGGTATGGAGACAACCTCATGAATCCATTGATCCTTCATGTCAGCAGGGGACTGTTCAAGCTCTGCAATGCTGCGGGACGTGAGCATCAAACTCATTACTGAGCATCAAACTCATTACTGAGCATCTCTGGGAAGCCATGCAACGTGCTGTTCAGGAAATATCTCCACTGCCTCGTACTCTTACGGATTTATGGACAGCCCTGCGGGATCATTGTGTCGGTTCCCTCCAGCACTACTTCAGACATTAGTCGAGTCCAGGCCACGTCGCGTTGCAGCACTTCTGCGTGCCCGTGGGGTCCTTACACAATATTAGGCAGGTGTACCAGTTTCTTTGGCTGTTCAACGTATAGGACTCAGAGGAACATTCCCTTGTTTATCTTCGGCAAACTATAAAGCCTGGAGGTCGGCGACATGTGGCGTTAATTTCTTTGTCACTTCTTATGGCATACTGGAATCCTTTATTAATTTTCTTATATTTACCTGATGACGGTATGTTTATGATAAGCATCATTTCTAATATATGCAGCAACTTTAGGTGACAGTCTTCGGTGTTCAGCAACACAGTGGCATTTCCATTACCTGCTGGTGAGGAGACGAAGTCGTCACTCTCACGTAATAAGCGAAAGCCAAGTCGTTCCTCCCGGCTAATACTGGATTTCAGTCGCTTACTTTCGCTAGGATACGGCTAGTAGTTAGTCTGACGTCCTCACCCGTGTCATGCGAGATGCCTAATGCACTGCATATTCCGCCAGCAATCTCCATTATTGGCTGACGTGGCCGATACAAACCCGATGCCAAACACTTAAATGCAATTAGTCATATAGATGTATATGTTTTATCTCTGCTACGGTGCTTACGGCTGTGAAGTGACGTAAGAGGGGTCCCCAGGTGCGAGGGGAAGGCAGAAGGCGAGTGAGTAGTGGGAGTGCGCGGCCAACGGCCAAAGCCAACTGCACCCGCAGCTACCGCTGAGGAGGACGCCTAGCCGACGCCGCTGACCCCGCCGTCGCCGTCGCCAGGCGTCCCGACGCCCCGCCCCTGCGGCGAGGAGACAGCAGCACACTCGCCGCTAGGTAAGGACAGTCAAGGCGACGCGCCTGTCTCCCTGCCTATCCACTCTGCAGCCGGTCCGAAAGGCACTTATCAACCAGAATCTTGCTTCTCACAGCCTGCCAGTAACTGTCCTGCTTCTGCAGCATCACTACGATCTTTGGACATAAAGCGGTCCCCACACGCTCAGTATACACTACTGGCCATTAAAACTGCTACACCACGAAGATGCCGTGCTACAGACGCGAAATTTACCCGACATGAAGATGCTGTGACATGCAAATGATTAGCTTTTCAGAGCATTCACAGAAGGTTGGCGCCGTTGGCGACACCTACAACGTGCTGACATGAGGAAAGTTTCCAACCGATTTCTCATACACAAACAGCAGTTCACTGGTGTTGCCTGGTGAAACGCTGTTGTGATGCCCCGTGTAAGGAGGAGAAATGCGTACCATCACGTTTAAGACTTCGATAAATGTCGGATTGTAGCCTATCGCGATTGCGGTTTATCGTATCGCGACATTGCTGCTCGCGTTGGTCGAGATCCAATGACTGTTAGCAGAATATGGAATCGGTGGGTTCAGGAGGGTAATACGGAACGCCGTGCTGGATCCTAACGGCTTCGTATCACTAGCAGTCGAGATGACAGGCATCTTATCCTCATGGCTGTAAAGGATCGTGCAGCCACGTCTCGATCCCTGAGTAAACAGATGGGGACGTTTGCAAGACAACAGCCATCTGCACGAACAGTTCTACGACGTTAGCAGCAGCATGGACTATCAGCTCGGAGACCATGGCTGCAGTTATCCATGACGCTGCATCGCAGACAGGAGCGCCTGGGATGGTGTACTCAACGACGAACCTGGGTGCACGAATGGCGGATGAATCCAGGTTCTGTTTACAGCGTCATGATGGTCGCATCCGTGTTTGGCTACGTCGCGGTGAACGCACATTTGACGAGTGTATTCATCATCGCCATACTGGCCTATCACCTGGCGTGATGGTATGGGGCGCCATTGGTTATACGTCTCGGTCACCTCCTGTTCGCATTGACGGCACTTCGAACAGTGGACGTTACATTTCAGATGTGTTACAACCCGTGGCTCTACCCTTCTTTTCATCCCTGCGAAACCCTACATTTCAGCAGGATAATGCACGACCGCATGTTGCAGGTCCTGTACGGGCCTTTCTGGATACAGAAAATGTTCGACTGCTGTCCTGGCCAGCACATTCTCCAGATCTCTCACCAACTAAAAACGTCTGGTCTATGGTGGCCGAGCAACTGGCTCACCACAATACGCCAGTCACTACTCTTGATGAAATGTGGTATCGTGTTGAAGCTGCACGGGCAGCTGTACCTGTACACGCCATCCAAGCTTTGTTTGACTCAATGCCCACGCGTATCAAGGCCGTTATTACGGCCAGAGGTGGTTGTTCTGGGTACTTATTTCTCAGGATCTATTCACCCAAATTGAGTGAAAATGTAATCACATGTCAGTTCCAGTATAATATATTTGTCCAATGAATACCCGTTTATCATCTGCATTTTTTCTTGGTGTAGCAATTTTAATGGCCAGTAGTGTATACTGCGCGATACTGAGGACTGTGCAACAATATTGTTGTCCGCCATTTTATTGACAGTTTGCGCAATATCCTGATGAAGACTGAAGAGCTTTAAAACTACTGGCGCTAACGTCAGAGCACTGTGCTATATATTGCACTGCGTAAAGGTGATACCAGCCGGCCGAAGTGGCCGTGCGGTTAAAGGCGCTGCAGTCTGGAACCGCAAGACCGCTACGGTCGCAGGTTCGAATCCTGCCTCGGGCATGGATGTTTGTGATGTCCTTAGGTTATTAGGTTTAACTAGTTCTAAGTTCTAGGGGACTAATGACCTCAGCAGTTGAGTCCCATAGTGCTCAGAGCCATTTGAACCATTTGAAAGGTGATACCGCGCGAAACACGGCAAATCCTACAGAGATCGAGCGAAATTCAATTCGCTTCGAACAAATTATCACGTAGAACTGGAAAAGTTAACGACAATTCGATGGAAAGATGTATGACGACAGTGCGAAATTTGAGAAATGAAATTCCTGATCAGAAAACGCCAGATACCTCATCGTCCACATTAGGAAAGGAATCTGAAGATCATTATGCCATGACACGAAACATGTTTTACTTGGAGCACTTATCAGAAGCGAAAAATAAGATCAGGTCTGTTCTCCAGTGGGCAGTACATTTATTTCTGTTGTAGGAGCTGTCACAGCATGACCATAAGATCTCGACAGCTTTCAATCAGTAATCACTAAATAATTGTTTTTCATTTGCACCAGTCGTAACAGTGCAAAAACACACATAAACCGCACATGTACATGATAAATCACACAGTTCAGTTGTTTAAATTGTAATTAGTTGGTGTAGTTTACGAATTTATACTGTCGTCAATGCGCCTCCGATGGCTGAAATGTTCACAGAAACATTTTCAGACTTGTCTGCATTATATCTGTGTGTGTGTTTACCAAGGCAAAGCAACTCTTATCACAACATTTGTGAGTTCTACATTGACGATCACCGACAAGTTCTCTGTGAAGGTAGAATCCTATCTGACCCCCTCTGGACATAAATACTGTGCAATATTATTCTACCGTTAATGGCTTCGCATACCCACGCAGAATATTGGCACAATATTATTGCGTCAGTAAAACTGAGACCTATTTAAGAGCCCGCATCTCGTGGTCGTGCGGTAGCGTTCTCGCTTCCCACGCCCGGGTTCCCGGGTTCGATTCCCGGCGGGGTCAGGGATTTTCTCTGCCTCGTGATGGCTGGGTGTTGTGTGCTGTCCTTAGGTTAGTTAGGTTTAAGTAGTTCTAAGTTCTAGGGGACTTATGACCACAGCAGTTGAGTCCCATAGTGCTCAGAGCCATTTGAACCTATTTAAGATTCCCATCACGTTTCATCTGCAGGGATCGCGTATGAGGCCTATAAGATTCCCAGCACGTTTTGATCTGCAGGCATCTCCAGTCATAAAAGAAGTGTAAATCGAACAATGTGTCTTGGCTGCATAAACTAAGACACCTGTAATGTGGGAAGTCGACGCAAAAATGGTCATCAGCTAGGCAAAAAACAGTCATCGGTTGAGGAGGCGCCAGCTGCTCAAGTAAAGCAAAGCTATCAGGGGCTTGTTGAGCAACGTAAGTATGAACTTCACAGTCGTCATGAGGCCCGAATTGACAAGAGGTGTCTGTTTTGAAAAAGCAATACACACGCAGAACTATAAAAAAAACCGAAACTCGTTTGTTATCTCAGGGATTGTATGAAAACCAGAAATATCAAAGAGAAGTGGGTCAATAGTGCAGAGTTAATCTACATCTACATGGCTACTCTGAAATTCACACTTAAGTGCTTGACAGAATCTACAGTGAATAGTCAGTCTGGAAGTGGCAATCTCAGATAATGATGGAGAGTGATGAAGTATATCGTCAAGGGGCCTGCGATCTGAATGGATAAGTATTTCACACAGCAGTGCTGGGTGATCTAACAGAGGTCTGAATTTGTACGTAGAACGAGGGACATAAATGATCCTTGTCTCTAAGATAAGTAGCAGATATTTGATAGAAGTAGAACAAAGATGAGTTGCCTTTTCTCTCTACCGTACAATTAAGTAACAAGCAATCCAACTTCAAGAACCCTTTTTGTAAAAGGTAACATGTTTCAAGAACTAAATCTCATTCAGGCTGTTAGTCACTACACATGAGAAAATTCCTAATATTGTAACAGGTCTGTTCTGCCTGGCTATCTACTCTGCTCCATTAACCTGACCTCCAGCCACTTAAGAGTTCTCCCTCAATCCGTTGACATTGCAAAAATGTTTTTAAGTCTTTAAGTTTGATATACATCATTCATTATTATGTACCATTACTGCTCGCCTGGCCACATGCTGAGCAATACGCGGAAGTTACTCCTGATTGAACAAAATCTTTCTTCACTAAATTCATGCCCAGCTTTCGTTAGACAGACATATGCTGTACTAAAGGTAGCCGTTTTATTTTCATCACAGTATCGCTCCGTTTCCATATGGTATATCATTACTGTCTGGCATTAAGATGTGTCGCGAGATGTCTAAGTGGGTAACTGAATGACTAAAATGTTAAAGATTGGGAGTTAAAACCTCGCTCAGTTCCAATGTAAGATGTTTTCTGCCACTTTTTCTGATTTGTATACGTGAAATACGCTATGTTGCACTGTGGTTCGCAATTAATCTGTGTTGACAATTACATTCTAAGTCCCACTCTGCCTTGGTAAATCATTTCAAAGGTCGGGCGAAGACACCAGGAACATGACAAGTATAGCACTGTAGCGTTCAAATCAACGTCTACTTTCAAGAAAGCATGATCTTATAATGAAACAAGAGGACAAATAGGTATTACTGTTTTATAGTTTAAAAGACTTCAAGTGGAAACAATACTTCGTGCTTTGATAATCACTGCTACATGGTTCCTTTGTTGGCGAAAGAATATCAAGTTCGTCGCACCCTGCTTATTGTTTCTCAACACGCGACACTGCCGTACTTCCAGACAGACTGCACGTCAGATTCGCACATACCTGCCGCTACACTAGCAAGATGATGCAACATCGTTTTCATGTGCATAAAAACGTCTGACAAGCCAGTTATACAAAACACTCAAAGATGCAGCGCGGGTCCTGCGGAATGTGACAACTTTCTCCTCTTCTAGTAACTGTTTATTTAAACTTGCTGGAGTAACGAAATATTCCAAGCGACTGGAAAACGGTGCAGGTCATTCAGGTTTATATGAAGAATCAGAAAACAGGTGGACACTGATGTTTTGATGAGTGTTCCGTAAGGCTGTTCCAGTACTATCTGCAGGAAATTCTGCCAGTACTTGCTCCTCTTTTTTGCATAAATTTATTCAATGGGCAAGGGGGGGGGGGGCGGTAAAACTCTAAACTGTTCGTTTTTGACGTAAATGAGATGGTAAACTTTGAAGCATGGTAGAGAATTCTGTAACGACAAAAAATTTGTACTCCATATTCTAGGAGGGGTGGTAGAGTGGCATCCTAGGGGTGAGGGGTGGGGAGAGGGGGCGGGGGGAGTGTCCCCATTCATGCTACCCCATGTGCTCTGCAATGGAGATTCCTATCGTCCTCGGCCCTTTTATGCTTCTCACACAGATGCGTAAGGTGTTCCAGTTTGTCAGTTCGCTAATATTAGTAAAAAATGGTCTTGATTGCAGAGTCAGTTATTAAAAATATGACCGGTTTTGGCCTCTACTAGTGGGCCATGTTCAGACAATGCACCATCCAGCTGACAATGACGACGCTTGGAGCAGCTGTACTGACCCCATCCGCAAAACTATGGCAAGAGTCAGCACAGTAGTTCCAAGCGTCATCATTGTCAGCAAGATGGTGCGTTAACTGAAGATGGCCTGTGCGATTAAGACTGTTGTTTACTAATTTTACTTTACCGATAGATCGCTGTTCCCAACAATGTTATTTAAAATTATGAATGCTTTACTGTGTCAGTCTGCTGTTTGTAAATGACAGTGCGCAGCATATGGTGAGTGGCTATACTGCTTTGAAACTTCCTGGCCTATTAAAATTGTCAGACTATGGATCGAACTTGGACTTTGCCTTTTCTGGGAAATTCTTTTACTGACTGAGCCACTCAGACACGATTCATGATCTGCTCTCATAGCTTTACTTCTGCCCTTAGCCACAGCCAAGAGGATTGTTTCCTGAGCGAATCTTTCACTCCAAGCAGGTATGTGAGAGGTCTTCTCAGAAGGTTGCTCCAATTACAGGACAGGCCATAGCGGAAAAAAAGCAGCTGAGGGCGAATTGAAGAGCCCTGCTTGGAAAACTTCGTCAGTAAGAGCACTGGCCATCAAAGGTTTCAAGTTAGAGTCATGGCCAGGCACACAGTTTTAATCTGTCAAGAAGTTTCAAGACAAGCCACACTGCTCTGCCAAGTGAAAGATTCGTTCCGGTACCCTCACTGATGCTGTATACGATATTGCTACCTTGGCAGCAAAATAACAAATGACGGACGGAGCAAGGAGGACATCAAGAGCAGACTAGCACTGGCCAAAAGGGCATCCCTGACCAAGAGAAATCTGCTATTATCAAACATAGGTCTTAATTTGAGGAAGAAATTTCTGAGAATGTACGTATTGAACACAGCATTGTATGGTAGTGAAACATGGACCGTGGGAAAACCGGAACAGAAGAGAATCGAAGGATTTGAGATGTGGTGCTACAGACGAATGTTGAAAACCTGGTGGACTGATAAGGTAAGGAATTAGGAGATTCTGTGCAGAATCGGAAACGAAAGGAATATGTGGAAAACACTGACAAGAGGAAGGGACAGGATGGTTGGGCATCTGTTACGACCCCAGGGAATTACTTCCATGGAGCCAGAGGGAGCCGTAGAGGTCAAAAACTGTAGAGGTTCAAATGGTTCAAATGGCTGAGCACTATGTGACTCAACATCTGAGGTCATCAGTCCCCTAGAACCCAGAACTACTTAAACCTAACTAACCTAAAGACATCACACACATCCATGCCCGAGGCAGGATTCGAACCTGCGACCGTAGCGGTCGCGCGGTTCCAGACTGAAGCGCCTAGAACTGTAGAGGAAGACAAGAATTGAAGTAGATCCAGCAAATAACTGAGGACGTATGTTGCAAGTTTTGAGATGCAGAGGTTGATACAGGAGAGGAATTGGTGGTGGGTCGCATCAAACATATCCGAAGAATCATAACCCAACAAAAAGAAGTCTGTCAATGTTCAGTAACAAGCAACGGTTGCCCTCTATCCATAATAATCAGTATTCTGTCATTTCCGTCTGATTACAGTGTTCACAGTTAGCAGAGAAGTAGCTTCTAATCAAATTGCATGCCTATGGAGTATCGTCTCATTTGGGCAACTGGAATCGAGATTTCCTGCCAGAAAGATCACAGTTCGTCCTGACAAGAAGTCATCAACTGAAACAAAAATGATATCTGGCGTTATAGGCCCCCTCCTGCTATTAGTCTACGTAAACTATTTAGGAGACAAACTAAGCAGTCCTCTTCGTTTGCAGACGATACTTTCGTTTACCGTCTAGCAAAGTCTTCACAACTTGAAAACCAACTGCATAAGAATTATAAAAGATATATTAACGAAGCAAAAAGTGTTAATTGAACCTAAGCAATAAAAAGTGTTACGCTTTCCAGCTGAACAGGGGAGAGTAAAGTTTTCCTACAGATGACAACAAAAAAAGCTGTTCCATGATACAACATGAACAGCTACTTCAGGAAAAATATTCTGTTTATTTCCAAATATGAAGTGTTAGATGGCGGAAGACATCCTTCCGGTTAATAACCGTTTGCACATAGCGTAATTCGTTTTAAAAATATACATAATTTTACGCATCATAAAACTCTGTAACTGAAGAATTAACAATATACTCGAAATAGCCTTAATATGTCATACAGCTCGTAAGTATGTGCAGAACTCGCAACACAAAAAACCTTAAAATTCGGTTACACGATATTTCACACAAATTTAAAGGTTTTCGATTCAACTCCCACTTATAGATTACAATTACGAACAACTTAAAATTCGAACTATCAGGTAGCAATTTTTGTGGATTAGGCTTTTTACTGGCAGACTACTTAGACGCTGCAATAAATTCATCACAGCAACTGTTTACAGTATGCTTGTCCGTCCACTTCTGTGCACTGTGGAATCCATACTACATAAGATTGACGAAGAACGACGAAAATGTTCAAACGAGGGAAGCTCGTTGTCTTATCGCAAAATAGGGGCCGCGCGGAGTGGCCGTGCAGTTTGAGGCGCCACGTCACGGATTGCACAAGTTTAAGTAGTGTGTAAGTCTAGGGACCGATGACCTTAGCAGTTTGATCCCTT
Organism: Schistocerca serialis cubense; assembly: GCF_023864345.2. Taxonomy (NCBI): domain Eukaryota; kingdom Metazoa; phylum Arthropoda; class Insecta; order Orthoptera; family Acrididae; genus Schistocerca; species Schistocerca serialis. Next base: position 432,853,788 of record NC_064645.1, read on the forward strand.
AGGAACTCACACACATTTGAACATTTTTTGAGCACAATAGGGAAAAGAATGTCACATATATTATGAGTTAGGGTGGCTACCACTGAAACATAGGTATTTTTCGTTGAATGAGATCTCTTCCGGAAATTTCAAACAACACAGATTGTGAAAACATTTGACTCCAACTTACGTAGGGAGAAATTACCATCGTAATAAAATAAGAGAAATCACAGTGGTCATATAGGTGTTAATGTTTTATCGCTGCCACGATTACGGGAACGGGGTGCTTGGCGCTATGAAGTGACGCAATGCTATCCGCAGGTGCGAGGCGAAGGAGGAGCGCGAGTGAGCAGTGTGAGCGCGCGGCAGCTGCCGGTGCCAGCTGCCACCTGCAGCTACTGCTAGCGTGAGCGCCTAGACGACGCCCCCGACCCCGCCGTCGCCGTCGCCCCGCCCCTGAGGGGAGGAGACAACAGCACAACCGGGTCCCTGCTCTGCCCCTAGGTAAGGACATTCCAGGCGACGCGCCTCTTCCTGCCTACCCACCCACCAGCCAGCCACAGCCAGCCAACCAGCCACGGAGATACTTATCAGCCGGGAGGTTGCTTGTCTTATCCTGCCAGCGGTTGTACTGCTTTTGTACATCACTAAGATCTTTGAAAGAAAAGGGGGGCCCTCACATGCGCAATATTCATCCTGTAATATTGAGGATTGCGCATTTATATTGCCTTTCGTGTTGACAGTTTGGCACGAAACAGTGAAAGACTGCAGAGCTTTCAAAATAGTGGCACTCGCTCATATGCACCGGCGTCATGTCGCGAAAAACACGGCACTTCTTGCCGCGATCGCCAGAAACTCAATTCGCTCCGAACAAATTTCTGCACAGAACTGAAAAAAGTAAATGACAAAAATAAGGAATTGGGCTGGAAGACGCACGGTACACTGAGAAATGAACTTCCTGATTGATCAGTACACGCCAGATACCTCGTTGGCCACAACAACAGAAGAAACTGAAAATTGTGGCGCCATGATAGAAAGTAGCAATGTTTTACTTGCAGCAATTCTCAGTAGCAACAAATAAGATTTTTCTTGCTGTAGTTGTCACAGTACGTTAGATCACGTAAGATTTCTGATTTGGAACAGTTGTTATTTTTTATATATATATATATATATATATATATATATATATATATATATATATATATATAGAAAACAGCACATGTACACCATGAATTAGTCAGTTCAGTTGTTTAAACTGTGATTAGTAGTTGTAGTTTATTAACTTATGCTACCATGAATGTGCCCAGATTGAAATGTTCACCGAAAGATTTTCATACTTCTTTATCTGCATTTTTTTGCTTGTGTTTAGCAAAGCAACTCAATCAGAGCACATATGAGTTGTTGAGCACCGACAAGTTCTCTATGAAGGCGGAGTTCTAGCTGACGCTTTCCAGACACAAATATAGTTTCGCTTTTCCGCACAATATAGTGATACAATATCATTGTGTCAATAATACTGAGCATGTGATGTCAGCTTAAGATCTCCAGCAAATTTTCAAGTGCTAGGATCTCCAGTCGTAAGGATAGGTAATTTCGAACGATGTCCCATGGCTACGTAAACTAAGGCAGGTGTATTGTGGGCAGTTGATGTATAAAATTTTATTCAGGTGGGCAAAAAATGGTGATCGGCTGACAAGAAGCAATCTGCTCAGGCAAAATAAAATCATCAAGGGACTGCTTGTCAACATAAATATCCATGTCGTGTCATTACGAGGCTGGAACTGAGAAGAGATGTCCTTGTTTTGAAACAGGAATCACGAGGAATAATGAAAAAAAAAACGAAGTCTTGTGTTAACTCAGGGATAACATAAAGCCAGACATATGAGAGAGAAGTGGATCTGCAATCTTGAGTTCATCTACATCTGCATGACTATTCTGCAGTTCACACTTAAGGGCCTGGCAGAGGGTCATGAGTCCATAGTAAGTAGTCCTTCTGGAGGCGACCATTGGGGAAAATGACGAAGAGCAATAAAGTGATAGTCCTTTGGTCACAATTATCAAGTCACAGAATAGTGACTTTGTAGAGAAGCAGCCTACGAGATATTGGTAACATGTTGTCAAGGGGCCTCGGTCTGAACAGATAAGTAATTCACAATGTAATAATGGGTGATCTTACGCAGATCACAATGTGTACGTAGAATGAGTGATGTCAGTGGGTCTTGTCTCTCGCAACTGCATCATCCAATGTTATAAATCATTTCAGTTTGGTTAGCTACGTGATGTGCAGTATGTGGAATTATTCCTGATTGAACATAATCTTACTACAGTAAATTCTCGCCCTGCTTTCGTTTGACAGGCATATATGATACTGGAGGTAGGTTTTTTGTTTCCATCACACTATCATACAGTTGCCACATGGTGTGCCAATACTGCCTAACATTAGGGTGTGTTGCAAGGTGCTTAAGTGGATAACTGAAAGACTAAAATGTTAAAAACTGTGAATTCAATACCCGCTCGTTTCCAATGGGAGACATGTGGCGAGACTTTTTCCGAGTTATATATGTGAAGAACACCAAGTTGCACTGTAGTTCACAATTAATCTGTAGATCCCTCTGTACACGGCTGGGTAAACCATTTCAGAGGTCAAGTGGAGGCAAGTGTCTAGTATAGTTGCCCTCCATACATAAAAATCACAGTCCTGCCGTGTCTGGTTACAATGTTCACAGTTACGAGAGTTCCTCAGATGTACCTTCTAACCAGATTGCATACCTATGGATTATCGTCTCATATGGGAGACTGGATTTGAAATTTTCTGTCAGAAAGATCACAGTTCATATTAATTGACAGGAAGTCGTCTACTGAATCAAAAGTGATACCTGGCGCTCCCAAAGGAGGTGCTGTATGTGCTTGCCTGATCTCAGTATACGTGAACTTCATAGGAGATAACCTCAGCTGTCCTCTTCGACAGTGGGATTTTTTACACATCATAAAACTTTCTTACCGAAGAATATTTTCAATATGTTACACAGCACTCAAATACGTATTTAGAACTGCGGCAAAACACAAAACTTCATGTGTCACAAGAACAAAAACGGTAGAGAATGGGTTACAGTGCTTATGGTGCTTTCTAGTGCACATTCCTTCACGATTCTAAAATCAGCCACTAGACTGAAACTATGTCCAAGGAACTTCCTCCATGCATGACTAGCTAATCTGCTAAAAATATTTGTAAAAACTTGGTTACACGAGAGATCACACGAATTTAAAAGTTGTCGATTCAGCTCTTACTTACTGATTACAGTTACAGACGACTTAAGTTGGAACCATCAGATCGCAAATTTTGTGGATTAGGCATTTCTCTGGAAGAAAACTTAGAAAGTGCTATAAATTTGTCACAAATTGTCTACAGTAGCTTGTTCGCCCTATACTCGAGTACAGCTGCGTGTTATGACAAAGTGCAACAAAAAAACTTCAAAGAAGGGCAGCTCGTTATGTGTTATCACGGATATGATAAGTGAGCTGGAGTGCCTATCATTGAAACATAGGCACTTTTCGCTGTGCAATATCTTTTCAAGACATTTCAGACCACAAATTTCTCAGAATGGGAAAACTTTTTTACTCCCCCTTACGTTGAGAGAAATCACCTACATAGCAAAATAAGAGGTACCAGGGCTCACATGGTAAGAGTTATAAGGTGGCTATAATTTCACACCTTACAAGCACTCATCCACATACTTTGCCGTGAACTATAACCTCAATTACGTATCATTTGATAGGTTGTGCATCGTATATCTGAATATTGAAAGGAGACTGGCATTGTCACATACGCATTGTAAATAATTGTTAATGCCTATTGCATGAAAGGTGACGGACTATATTATCAGAATGGCGTAATGAATGATTGCCTATACTAGTAGAGGTTGGAACGACAGTGGAAATGAAACAGCAGGCGGAACTCAAGCCCTGGGTGGAAAGCCCACACAGGTGTGGTGGTCCATCTCCACATAGGAAGTGCCTAGACGGACAATCCGAGCGCGAAGACACGATACAGGGGCGGCGGGCCGCTATTGTAGTAGGGCCGGAAGGATAACCGGATAATACTTCCGAACTCTGGAAAGCTTTGACGCAGCTGAGAGGAACGAAGAAATGTCACCTCGGAAACCACGCAAGCTGGGTTATTTCCAAGCATTTTTACTCAGAAGCGTACCACTGTACGAGTATAGTTTGTTTGTTGTTGTGGTCTTCAGTCCTGAGACTGGTTTGATGCACCTCTCCATGCTACTCTATCCTGTGCAAGCTTCTTCATCTCCCAGTACCTACTGCAACCTACATCCTTCTGAGTTTGCTTAGTGCATTCATCTCTTGGTCTCCCTCTACGATTTTTACCCTCAGCGCTACCCTCCAATACTAAATTGGCGATCCCCTGATGCCTCAGAACATGTCCTACCAACCGATCCCTTCTTCTAGTCAAGTTGTGCCACAAACTTCTCCCCAATCCTATTCAAACGAGTATAGGTATTTCCTCACAAAATTTCCGCGCTGGACGACAAAAGACCAAAATATGGTTGGTCGGTGTATGGAAGAATCTGTAGAGACGGAGAATATTCCGTGGTTTCAGGGATATGATTCGTTTTCGGAATTACGAGGGTGGGGAGCCGAGCCTTACTGGGAAGCCAGCGGTAGAGAGACGAGGTCTTCCATTGTGAGCGCCCGTGTGTGACGGTCGCTCGGTATCAGCTTTGTTGGTTGAGACGGAACTGCTGTCTTTGCTCTCAGGAGAGTTTACAGTTAGAACAGTTAGGCACTGTACTGTTGCAAACATATACGATTCTGGACTTCACCTCCGGGTTGGAAGTCGTCGTTGAGTACGCAGCGTTCAGTAATTGAGAGCACTTCTTTTGCCTATACTTACGTTGAGACGTTATCTAAACTCCGTCCTTGTGGCTAGGAGTTAGCGTTTCTCGTCTGTAGAACACAGAGAGGAGAAGAAAGTATATTAGTCAGAGGACCGCCTTCTACCGTCCTAGTGCTTGAAAGAGTTTATTTGTGGCTTGAGTTCTTCCATCGTTGCAGGTGAGTACGAGAATCATCACTTCGATGCAGCGGACGCAGTACATACGGTGATATCGCAAACTGCATCGGTTTCTTAGGGCTATAAAGCTAAACAGCTGTCAGTACGTTAGTTTATTTCCACTGAGGTTCCACAACACAGTAGATCATCTTTGAAAGTAGTGTCTTCTAGTGTTTGGTACATAGATGACTTCAGTCATTTCGCGTTATTGATATTACATCGCGCAGTCATAATAAGGGGCAGAGTTGGGCAATTGATTAATAATTTTAGTTAGGAAATACAGAAAATTGTACTTAAAGAGTTGATTTTAATCTATAATAAATATATACTGAACAACAAAGTTTATCATTTAGTTGGTTCAAATGGCTCTGTGCACTATGGGACTTAACTTCTGAGGTCATCAGTCCCCTAGAACTACTTAAACTTAACTATCCTAAGGACATCACACACATCCATGTCCGAGGCAGGATTTGAACCTACGACCGTAGCGGTCGCGCGGTTCCAGACTGTAGCGCCTAGAACCGCTCGGCCACTCCGGCCGGCTATCATTTAGTGGTATTAGTAACCTTCATCATACATTTATGTTTAGATTGTAATTCATATATAAAAAGAGAATGAAGAGGTCCTATGATCTGCTTGAGGGGGTAGTCAGACAGGGCCAAATCATCGTTTTAGTGTTTATTATTTTCCGTTGCGCACATTCATTTTACACCCGCCAGGAGTAGCATCATGGAGAGTCATGTGTTCATTTTTCCTACATGTTATTCGAGGATGAAAGTCGAGAAGCAGTTAAAAGTGGTTCTACAAACCTTATGCCACACACTTAAGTGCGATTAGTCATACAGACGTATACGTTTTATCTCTGCTACGGTTTCGGAGGCGGGGTGCTTGTCGCTACGAAGTGACGTAACACTGTTCGCAGGTGCGAGGAGGAGGCAGAGGCAGAAGTAGAGGGCAAGTGAGCAGTGGGAGCACGCGGCCAGTTGCCGGCGCCAGTTGCCTCTGGGAACGACGCCTAGCCGACGCCGCCGATCCCGCCGTCGCCGTCGCCAGGCGTCCCGACGCCGCGCCCCTGCGGTGGGGAGACAGCACACACCCGCCGCTAGGTAAGGACGCTTCTGGCGGCGCTCCTATCTGCCTGCCCGCCCACCCACCAGCTCGGCCGGAAGGCATTTATGAGCTAGGAGGTTGGCAGCACTCCAATGCCTTTGTAGCATGACTACGATCTTTGAAAGTAAAGCAGCCTTCACACGCTCAATATTTATTGTGCGATAGTGTGGATTGCGGAATAATATTGACTGTATGAGATCAGTGTTCACCGTTGGCGCAATATGCCGAACAAGCCTGCAGAGTTTTAAGGGTGTTGGCTCTCCCTCGGTGACTGTGCAATATTTGTACCGTGTAAGGGTGATACTGCGTAAAACACAGCAGTTCCTGCCGAGATCAAGACAAAATTCCATTCACTTTGAACAAATTACCTCAAATAACTGGAAAAAGTACACGATAAAGATCTCGAATTGGGCGGGAAGATGTATAACGTCAGTGCGAAATTTGAGAAATGAAATTCCTGATTAGGAAACGCCACATATGTCATCGTCCACAAGAGGAACGGAATCTGAAAATCATGATGCCATGACACTAAGCAGATATGTTTTATATGGAGCAGAGGCGAAAAATAAGATCGGGTCAGTTCTCCAGTGAGCAACATATTTATTTCTCTGCAACAGTTGTCACAGCAAGGCCATACGATCACGTTAGATTTCAATCAGTAATCGCTGAATAACTGTATTGTTTCGTTTGCAGCAGTTGTAACAGTACAGAAATACATAGGAACCGCACATGTACACGACAAATCATACAGTTCAGTTGTTTAAATTCTAATTAGTAGTTGTAGTTTACGAATTCATGCTGCTGGTTGACTGAAATGTTCACTGGAAGATTTTCAGACTTGTTTGTCTGCGTTATTTCTGCGCGTGTTTAGTAAGGCAAAGCAACTCTATCACAACATATGTTAACTCCACATCGCCGAGCATTGACAACTTTCTTTGAAGGCGGTGTTCCATCTAATGTCTTCCGGACATAAATTCTGAGCAATATTACTTTACCGTTCGTGGTCTCTCACACGCTCACAATATATTGATATATTAATGTGTCACAGGGTACTTTCGAACATCGTGTCATGGCTGCATAAACTACGATAGGTCTAACGTGGAAGTCGATGTAAAAATGGCCATCCGCTGGGGAAAAAAAAGGTCATTAGCTGACTAGGCGATATGTGATCAAACTCACAGCTGTTATGGGGCCAGAGTTAAGAAAAGATATCTTTGTTTTGAAAAAGCGATCACGTGAAATTATGAAAAGTCCAGAAGTTCTTGTGTTAGGTCAGGAATTATATAAAAGTCAGACATATCCAAGAGATATGTGCCTAATAGAGGGTCAAGAGTCCCCACTCTGAATGAATCTCTCGCTCCAGCAAGGTATGAGAGGTCTTTTCTGGGGTTTCTTCTTCTTAGACGAGAGGTACTAGCGGAAAAAAGTAGCAGAGGCCAGCTTGAAAAGCAGTGCCTGGAGAGCTCATTTGGTACTGCATTCCAAGATCTATTCCCGAATCGAAACATTGGTTGAAACCTATCAGGAAGTTTTAAAACAAGGCACACTCCGCTGCCGAGTGAAACATTCAATCTTGTAGCCACGCTGATGCCAATCTACTAGCGTCTGGGAAGAGTTTTAAATTCAGGACGGTGAAACTAGTCAATGTGAAATTTCTGTGGTCAGTCCTGTCTGTGTGTGGTAACGTGTGAGCTGCCTTCCAGCCATAAAAATCTGTGTTATTTCGTGCCTGTCTGGTTACAATGCTGACAGCTGGCAGAGTTCCTCAGAAGTAGCTATGGAGTATAGTCTCACATGGTGTGACTGGATTCGAGATTTCCTGCCAGAAATACCACAGTTCATACTAACTGACAGGAAGCCACGTTCTGAAACAAAAGTGATACCTGGCGCTCCCAACAGAAGCATTGTAGGTCGTCTCCTGTTCTTAGTCTATGTAAACTATTTAAAGACGACCTGAGCAGCCCCTTTTGATTGTTTCCAGATGATGCTGCCGTTTACCACCTACTAAAATCTTCAGAAAATGAAGAGCCACTGCAAATGATTTAGAAAAGATATCTTCATGGAGTGAGAAGTGTTTATTGACCCTAAATAATAAAAAGTGTGAGGTCCCCACAAGAGTAAGGGAGAATATAAGGTTTCTAGAAATGTAAAACACTGTTCTGAGATACAATATGGGCGTCTACTTAAGAACAAATATTCCAGTACAATTTAACAGTGTTTCAATCGAGACGATATGGTACAGTCCGTTACATTACTACACTACTCCACATCAATAATCAAGAAGTGAAATTGAATTAACAAGAAGTATTACGAAAAAGAAGTTAACAACATTTTGAACTAGATGCTACTGCCAACTAGCAAATTTACTTTTTCAATACAGGGAACATTATTTAGACATTAAATAAACTCTGTTCATTACAGATATTGTGGTTGGCAGGAGAGCCAACACCGTGTTACTAGAGGAGGCCGAAAGGCACGCGTTTTAGCTCACGCAGGCTGGCGTGACGTCTGGAACGGACGTAGCTGGTGGAATACTTAACTTTAACCCATTAATGGTGAACGTCGCTCTTGACTGTACATGATTCACAGTATCAATAGTAACTGGTAATGGCGCCTTGCTAGGTCGTAGCAAATGACGTAGCTGAAGGCTATGCTAACTATCGTCTCGGCAAATGAGAGCGTATTTTGTCAGTGAACCGTCGCTAGCAAAGTCGGTTGTAGAACTGGGCGAGTGCTAGGAAGTCTCTCTAGACCTGCCGTGTGGCGGCGCTCGGTCTGCTATCGCTGATAGTGGCGACACGCGGGTCCGACGTATACTAACGGACCGCGGCCGATTTAAAGGCTACCACCTAGCAAGTGTGGTGTCTGGCGGTGACACCACACATATCGAGTGTTCCATGGTAGACAATTTCCATCTGTTTGAAGGTACAAGATGGTGCACAACCAACGAAGTATGGCTTACACAGTCCACACGTACTGTAAACTAGCTTTAAAAATATAGCCTGCATAGTTTTACTCACCATAAAACACTAACTGAAGAATTAACTATATACTCGAAACGGATTTACTATGTTATACGCCGCACTTCATTATGTAGAGAACTCGTAATATTTGCAACTGCAGAGAACAACACAACTTCATGTCTCAGAACAAGAAAAATGGTGGCAAATGGCTGAAACTGGTTTGCACTTTCTGGTGTACATTTCTTCAAGTGATTCTCAAATCAGTCAAGACCGAAACACCGATCAGGAAACATCATGTGTTCCTAGTACACTATCCTCCACATACAACTCTCTCCCCTACTAAAAAGGAAGTTGTTAAAATTCGATTACGCGACAGATCACAGAAATTTAAAGATTGTTGATTCAGCTCTTACGTATGGATTACAATTACGAATAACTTAAACTGCAACCATCAGGTGGAAAATTTTGTGTGTTAGGCAAACCAAAGACTGCATTTAATTGGTAAAAACTTTGAAGGTGGAATATAAGCACTGCAGGAATTGTCTATACGCTAAGATTGCCCGTCCTATACACGCTACGAAATCCATAACAGGTAGGATTGAGGAAGGACAACGGCAAAGTTCGAAGACGGATAGCTCGTTTTGTGTTATCGCGAAACAGGAGAGGACTGTCACAAATACGATAACGGAGTTGGGAAAGATTTAGTATTCATTTTTCCCTTGTGCTGCTCGGGAGTGGATAGGAGAGCATTAAGTGGGTTTCCTGAACCTGTGCCAAACGATTACGGAGACTGGTCCGTGAATACCAGGGGAAACCTTGGAAAAAAAAGAGTCAGTTTTCTAATCAGTGTAACTGAAAGAATAAGATTTGTAAGCCCATATAATGCCTACCATCTTTTGAGACATATTTTAGGAACATTTTTATGCATTAACCATGGCTTTAGCTCTCACATATTTTTTTAATTGCATTTCTTTGTTGCAAGTGAAATTAATGCTAATTATTTTTTACATCATAACTACACATCACTCAAAATACAAACAAAGTAGAACAAAAATTTTGGAAATGAATTCAGGGTTTTTCTTCAAAAAACCATTTTATTTTCAGAGTTAAGTCACAAGAGTACTCTAGTAGTAGTTAAGCATGTTTTAAGACAGTATACAAAATTTCAACTCTATTATCTTTAATAGATTTTAGCCAAAGTGTACCAGAACATGAAATAATTTAAGTTAAAGTTGAAATTTGCTTTTTCTACTAAACTTGCACGGCGCTAATGCATCCCAGGTCCATATTCATCTTGTTTCTTGTGTTCGTCTTCCTCCCTTCTGTTTTCTACAGTTCTTCTTATTCTTGCTTCTTTGGTGTCTTCCAACAATGATTTTTCAGCTTTGAAGAGTCTCTTTGGACAAATGGCTGTTAGAGCTCTGTGCATATTTAAACCACCAGGCACTCCCATCAGTTCCATAACATTCAGCCTCGACACTGCACCGTCATTGAAACACAGAACAGCATCTAGCACACCTATTATCGAAGTAATTAGTCCTACTAGAACAGTTTTTGGCACCCATACCATACACAATTGTTGAAACTTTCGATTGAATTTTGAATCCTGCCATGTAAACATTTCCCTAATAATCTTGTGTCACTAAGATCCCTGTATATAGGCTTTATAACTTCCATTATAGCAAGTGGCAAAGAATGTTTACGGGTGTAGGTCTCACCCTGAGTAACAGCTCTCTGGTAGCCACACCTTGAATCACCGCCAGGTGGGCTGAGTGCATGACATGGGTTTGTCAAAGAAGGTAGCCCATACTGCCTTTTTCATTACCCCAAGGTCATTTTTCTTTTGTCTTATGGCCTGTCCACAGGAATACAATAAGAAACTCACGCACACAATTACTTCGCTATAAACAAAATATTCGCGCCAAGACAACAGCAAACAATGATTAAACTCTGTACAAACAAAATCTAAACAACCGTAAAGCTTTCGCAGGTTAGCCAACTTACGGGGCTAAAAAGTCAAAAACGAAACAAATGAGAGCAAAACTTTATTTTTAACAGAGCTGACTGTGTGCCATGGGGACGTCGTGGTGCGTGCAGCGACTTTTAAAATCCTCTAATTTTGGTACTTTCTGTGGTCCACGTTTCTGGAAGTGAACTTTTTTCGCAAAAACAGACATAATGTCTTATGGGATAACAGCAATCAGTGATTTAATAATGTTACTTTAAATCCGTCCTAATTGCAAATTTTTTTATTATTCATATGACCGGTTTCGGTTCATTCAGAACCATCTTCAGATCTGAAAAAATAATTATACTAATTTACTATTTCACGAAAGCAAATCTTTTTCATCCTATCTAATCAACATCAAATGTACCAGAACGTACCTGATATTTAAGTTACAGGAGTAACCCGTCCAATTCAGCAACTTTCACATGCTACGTCACATAAAATTGGTTGACAGAGTGCACGTCATTTATATTAATTATAACACTATTACCGACAGGTGGCAACTGGTACATTTGTTACATTCTATTTGCACATACTGTATTCAGTAGATCTTTTTTATATTAAAAATATTTAATTAAAATATGTAGATGTCAAAGCTAAAATCTGTACTTGTCAGGATTAAAAAACAGTAAAATTATCATTTTTATACGATCTAAAAGGCATAGGGCGATTTATATATCTATGGTGCTGGTGTGAACTTGTTTTCTTCTACGGTCTGCTTCCGTGGTTCCCGCCAGTTTGGTGTTGTGCCGCGGTCCGCTCAGTCGTTATCAACGAGCGCTCTTGTCACCCACCGCGATACAAATGGGCATATTTTACTTCGATGGTATACAGGCTACTAAGATTGCCACTAAGCCAACACGAAGTAGAAAAGGAGTTAAGTATTTTAAAACAAGTGGCCGTAGCGAACGGATATACGTGTAAGCAGGTGATGAATATTTATAGGAAGATAAAGAAGAGGCAAATGGAACAAACAGAAGGAAGACAAGTAGCAGTTAAGAGGAACAACAAGAAAAAATATGTAGCTCTCACTTACAATGGAAGAACTGCAGACAAAATTGAAAGATGCTTTCGTAAATCCGACGTTAAAATAGGGTTCCGAACAAATAACGACTGAGCGGACCGCGGCACAACACCAAAGTGGCGGGAACCACGGAAGCAGACCGTAGAAGAAAACTAGTTCACACCAGCACCATAGATATATAAATCGCCCTATGCCTTTTAGATCGTATAAAAATGATAATTTTACTGTTTTTTAATCCTGACAAGTACAGATTTTAGCTTTGACATCTACATATTTTAATTAAATATTTTTAATATAAAAAAGATCTACTGAATACAGTATGTGCAAATAGAATGTAACAAATGTACCAGACGCCACCTGTCGGTAATAGTGTTATAATTAATATAAATGACGTGCACTCTGTCAACCAATTTTATGTGACGTAGCATGTGAAAGTTGCTGAATTGGACGGGTTACTCCTGTAACTTAAATATCAGGTACGTTCTGGTACATTTGATGTTGATTAGATAGGATGAAAAAGATTTGCTTTCGTGAAATAGTAAATTAGTATAATTATTTTTTCAGATCTGAAGATGGTTCTGAATGAACCGAAACCGGTCATATGAATAATAAAAAAATTTGCAATCAAGACGGATTTAAAGTAACATAGTAAACTTTTTCTCGAGCAGAAAACTACAGAGAATGTTTTACGATAAAAATTAAAAAATCTATTTTTTGACAGTTATTCACTTAAAAGTCCCCTTAGGTGTGTAATGCAGAGTAGTCCTACGGGCGTATATGTTTTATCTCCGACACGGTTACGGAGGCAGTGTGCTTGTGGCTACGAAGTGAGGTGACGCTGTCCGCAGGTGCGAGGCGAAGACAGAGGCAGAGGGCGAGTATCAGTGGGAGCGCGTGGCCAGCTGCCAGCGCCAGCTGCCACCTGCAGCTACCGCTACGGAGGACGCCTAGCCGACGCCGCCGACCCCGCCGTCGCCGTCGCCAGGCGTCCCGACGCCCCGCCCCTGAGGGGAGGAGACAGCAGCACACCCGGGCCCGTGCTCTGCCCCTAGGTAAGGACAATTCATGCAACGAGTCTATCTAGCTGCCTGCCCACTCACCAGCTGTGAGCCGCTTATCGGCCTGCACCTTTGCTCTAGTATCCTGGCAGGGGTTTACCGCTTTACTAGCATCAATACGATCTTTAAGGGACCCTCACACACTCAATTTTTATTGTGCAATAATTCTCACCGTCTGAGATCGGTATTGACGATTTGTGCACTACACTGACGTGGCAAAGTCATGCGATAGGAATATGCGCACAATCAGGTGGCGGTAGTATCGCGCACACGAGGTATAAAGGGCAGTGCATTGGTGGAGCTGTCATTTGTACTCAGGTGATTCACGTGAAAATGTTTTCGAAGTGATTACGGCCACATGACGATCATTAATAGACTTTGAATGCGCAATGGTTGTTGGAGCTAGACGCATGGGACTTTCCATTTCTGAAATCGTTCGGGAATTCATTATTCCGAGATCCACAGCGTCAAGAGTACCGAGAACACCAAATTAAATTACAAATGATCAGGAAGTAGACTGGAAGATGAATGTCAAACCACCATGCAGTACTTTGAAAAATGAATTTCGTAATTGATCAGGAAATGTCAGGTGGTACCAGTTCTTAGACGTGACAAATACCAGGTCAGCAAGTTCATTTTTCTTGCTACACTTGTCACAGCACAGACGTAAGATCATGTAAGCTTTAAATCAGTAATCACTGAATAATTGTGTTATTTCGTTTGCAACAGTTGTTTCAGGACATCGCAGATGTACACGATAAATTACACAGTTCACCTGTTTAATATGTAATTATCTGTTGCGGTTTATGAATTTATAGTGGTGTACTAAAATGTTCAGTGGAAGCTTTCCAAGCTTATTCCGCCCGTTAAACATTATTTCTGGTTGTATTTAGCAAGGCAAAGGAACACGATCAGAATACATGCAAAAGCCACATCGTCGAGCAATGACGTGTTCATTACGAAGGCAGATTTCTCATTAACCCTTTCCGGATAAAAATATTTCGGAATATTATTGCCCCGTTGTTGGTCTCACACTTCTGTACAATGTATTACCACAACGATATTGCGTCAATAATATTGAGTGTGCGAGGGCTGCTTTAGATCACCATGACGTCTTCAAGTGCAGGGATCTACAATCATAACAGTAGTGTAATTTGGACCAATGTATCACAGCTGGACGAACTAAGGTAAGTGCAATGCTGGATGTCGACGCAAAAAACGTCATCAGTGGGCAAAGAAGGGTATCATTTAAGCAGACACTATCTACTCAAGCAAACTAAAGCTATCAGATGACTGTCAACGACCAGTAAGTACGCATTTCTCAGTCGTAATTAGGCTGGAACTGAAGAGAGATACCTTGGTTTTGAAAAAGCAATCACACGGAATTATTAGAAAATCCAGAAGCTTTGTCTTAGCTCAGGAATTACGTCAGTGAGAAGTGAGTCTAGTGTGTGGAGTTAATCTACTTCTGCATGACTACTCAACAATTCACAATTAAGAGGGTCAGGAGTCCTCGGTGAGTAGTCATCCTGCAGGCCACGATCGCGGAGGACGCAGAGCGATAAAGTGACAGTTCTCTAGTGACAGTCATGACATCACGGAAAAGAGTCTTTGTGGAGAAGCTGTCTATGCCGAACTAGTAACATAGTCAAGAGGCCTGCGGTCTGAATAGGTGAGTATTCCACAGAGTAATACTGCGTGATCTAACAGAAGTCCAGAATCTGTACGTAGAACGAGGGACATCACTTGTTGTCTTTTACACGAGTAGTAGAGACTTGACGAAGTGGGAGAAAGGTGAGCTGCCTTTCGTCTCTACATTATACACTACCGGCCATTAAAATTGCTGCACCACCAAGATGGCGTGCTACAGACGCGAAATTTAACCGTCAGGAAGAAGATGGCTGTGATATGCAAACGATTAGCTTTTCAGATTCTCATACACAAACAGCAGTTGACCGGCGTTACTTGGTGAAACGCTGTTGTGATGCCTCGTGTAAGAAGGAGAAATGCGTACCATCACGTTTCCGACTTTGATAAAGGTCGGATTGTAGCCTATCGCGATTGCGGTTTATCGTATCGCGACATTGCTGCTCGCGTTGGTCGAGATCCAATGACTGTTAGCAGAATATGGAATCGGTGGGTTCAGGAGGATAATACGGAACGCCGTGCTGGATCCCAATGGCCTCGTATCACTAGCAGTCGAGATGACAGGCATCTTATCCGCATGGCTGTAACGGCTCGTGCAGCCATGTCTCGATCCCTGAGTCAACAGATGGGAACGTTTGCAAGAAAACGACCATCTGCACGAACAGTTCAACGACGTTTGCAGCAACATGGACTATCAGCTCGGAGACCATGGCTGCGGTTACCCTTGACGCTGCATCACAGGCAGGACCGCCTGCGATGGTGTACTCAACGACGAACCTGGTGCACGTATGGCAAAACGTCATTTTTCGGATGAATCCAGGTTCTGTTTACAGCATCACGATGGTCGCATCCATGTTTGGTGACATCGCGGTGAACGCAGATTGGAAGCGTGTATTCGTCATCGCCATACTGGCGTATCACCTGGCATGATATGGGGTGCCACTGGTTATACGTCTCGGTCACCTCTTGTTCGCATTAACGGCACTTTGAACAGTGGAAGTTACATTTCAGATGTGTTACGACCCGTGGCTCTACCCTTCATTCGACCCCTGCGAAACCCTACATTTGAGCAGGATAATGAACGACCACATGTTGCAGGTCCTGTATGGGCCTTTCTGGATACAGAAAATGTTCGACTGCTGCCCTGGCCAGCTCATTCTACAGATCTCTCACCAACTGAAAACGTCTGGTCAATGGTGGCCGAGCAACTGGCTCGTCACAATACGCCAGTCACTACTCTTGATGAACTGTGCTATCGTGTTGAAGCTGCATGGGCAGCTGTACCTGTACACGCCTTCCAAGCTCTGTTTGTCTCAATGCCCAGGCGTATCAAGGCCGTTATTACGGCCAGAGATGGTTGTTCTGGGTACTGGTTTCTCAGGATCTATGCACCCAAATTGCGTGAAAATGTAATCACATGTCAGTTCTAGTATAATATATTTGTCCAATGAATACCCGTTTATCATCTGCATTTCTTCTTGGTGTAGCAATTTTAATGGCCAGTAGTGTAATTAGGTAAGAAGCTTGCTAACTAAAAGACACCTCTTCTGATAACGAAAAATGTTGAAGAGTATGTCTATGCTGCTGCCGGTCTGGTGGTAACTGGATGCTCGCTACCGGCACATCGCACCTCACTGCTCGGAGCCTGGAGTCATTGCATTTACGTTGCAACCTCGCTGCTGGCCGGTACTAGTCAATCGGCAGAGTTACACACAGCGAACTCAAACAAAGCATTGCTGGAGTGACCAAGGAGCAGCCAATCACGGCTCAAGTTTCAGGACATCCGGCGAGGATCGGGGTGAGTAGCGATGGTGCTGGTGAAATGGGTCGGTAAGTGTGTTCCATCTGGAGTTGCACACCAGATGTGTGCCTTGTGCACGTCGTGCGCCACGGCACTTGCCGCGTCGCTCCAGTGTGCGCCCTGCCTGAGTCTTCTCCCTCTCACGCAGCAGACATGGCAAAAAGCACTGTCGCTCTAATTCTGTCCGCAACTAATGGGGATGGGAGTAGTGCGGCTGAGTTAGTGAAAAAGATAACAAAAGATGAGAAGAAAAGATGTCTACAACTCTTATGGGGAAGCGTATTTTCTACGCCACAGAACATTTTATCCCTTCTGTACACATGTGCAGAGCATTTCGTCGTATAATACCCTGTCAAGCCAAGCCAGAAGCTCCAATGTATCTATTCCCCTATGTTCCTGTCAGGTTCACCATAAACAACTATCAAGGAATCTCTCTCTTTCAAAGCCCTGTAAAATTTTCTCAGTCTGTCTCCTCTAAAGCACACTGAAACAACTTGAGCACAAAACAGATAAATACCAAACCACCTTTTTCCTTGATCGACAACGATCAGAACAAATTTTCAACCTAAAATCACAGTAAAATATAAAGCAGTCATATATAGCCCGATAATTTTCTCTTGCGATGATTTCAAAAATTCGGTAGTCAATCTCTCTTCTACTACCTCGAAGAACAAGGACTTGTTCTGAAAATTCTGAACATAATTAAACATACACGTATCAACACAAGTTCTAAAGTGGGAGTCACTGGCGAAATATCTCATTCCTTCCTGATCAAGACCGGTAACTGACATTAGGATAGCCTGTCTTCAATCAAAGACATCGAGGAATGGAGAAAAGAAAAATTCAGAACTACTGGAAACCTATTCACCTAGAACAATAGACAAATGATATCAAAATCGTATGCCCAGCCTTTGTAGGAGAATTGGCCATATTAGCAAATGATGAGATTACTGTAGTCAAACAAAAAGAAACCCTCGAAGGAGAGTTTGACAGAGCTGGCTTGTAAATTTCCTTCCGAGAAACTAAACTCATGTGCTCACAAGTTACCATTTAAAAATTTTGCACAATGTATGATCAAATCGATAGAGTCTTGTACTCCTCAAATACCTAGACGAAATTCTCCTTCTTAAGGAGATATGACATCATAGACATTGAGATGTGTGAAACACTGGCTTTTCCTTGAAATGCGGTGGAAAGTACCCAGTAGCCGGCCGAAGTGGCCGTGCGGTTAAAGGCGCTGCAGTCTGGAACCGCAAGACCGCTACGGTCGCAGGTTCGAATCCTGCCTCGGGCATGGATGTTTGTGATGTCCTTAGGTTAGTTAGGTTTAACTAGTTCTAAGTTCTAGGGGACTAATGACCTCAGCAGTTGAGTCCCATAGTGCTCAGAGCCATTTGAACCATTGAAAGTACCCAGTCTTTAATCTACTGTTTAATAACGAGAGCACTTAGCGACTTTAAACATATTTTATGCGTAACTTCAGATCCTTCTGAACTTTCTCATTTACATGCTTCTAAGTCAAATATTTAACATATTTACTCATTTACACAGTAATCGGACGAATGAAGCTGTTCTATACATGACAGTTCGATTCTTTAAAGAGTCGTGGGTCTACTGGGTATTTTGAAGTATTTGTGATAACGTTGTGTTCAGTCAGTAGCCTACAATGGTGCCTATGACGTTCCTAAAAATTTATGGGCTGTGGAACTCAATCTACATGTCGACAAATTCAGTATTTCCTTTTTTCCCATTGGTATGACGTTCGAATATGAAGATGGTGCAGAAGGGAGTAATATCTTGATCTCGTATTGAAAAGAACAGGACCTACACAAGGAAACGGAGTGAGGATAAGGGAGGTAGGACGTTCTGAGCATCGTAGGATGTGGTTATTAACAAAATACGTTGTAATACAGAGATGATTGTAGGTAAGTAGGTTGGTGGCAGGAAACAGAAACGAGCAAACTTTACTTTGTCAGGCAATGGTGCAAAGAGGAAAGGATTCGAAATAATCAGCGCTAATGCGAAGGATTTCGTTGATTGAGAGAAGAAGTCGCCTAAAGTTGCGTAGGAGGGCATGGACTCTGTGGGGAGGTAGCGTTGGCGGTATGCGCAAGTACAGACGCGGAAGTTTCTCAGATTTGTACATCAGACAGGGAACAAAGGGGTTCTTGGAGCCGGGTTTGCAGATATTGGAGAATGTTCGCCGTGGGTGAGGAAGGGTAGGAAAGTATTGAAATCGTAAAGGATTTACGTGAGGATACAAGGACGCAGAATGCAAGGAGGAGTGCGTGATGGCGCTCAAGGATTTGAGTGGTATCTTGCCTTTATAAAAGACAACAAAAATATTACTTATTTACTGTCACTGGGTTTGTAACACGATAATTGTATCTGGCTTACCGTGCATCGCCTTTGTTCGTACTTACGACAAAGTATCGATGTACGAAGAGGTAAGACGGCTCTTTTACTATATTCTACGAGGCATTAACAAGTCTCCCCAATCGGCAACGATAAAAATAAAGTACGCTACGTTAGAATGCAGAAATATGTTCTGCGTATACAACTCATAACTCTGAAGACGTCGACAGAACTGCGTGTCCATATATTTGACCTTGAAGAGCGGTTGCTACGGCTGGCGGCTGTAAATAACTCGGCTCTTGCGCAGAGCAGTAAGGCGCTGTTTTCCCGTTAAGGAATCAAAGAACCTTTGTGAATCACAGGACGCGAACGGCAGCATATGAGCGTAAAAACGTCGCTAACGCCTCTTGCCGTTTCTCATTAACTGTGGAAGCACCGCTTCCTCGCTAATGGGCATTGGACAGCAGACAAACACAATAAATATACAGCAATATAAAAAGAAAGCGTTTGACATGTCTTGTGGGCCGGGTAAAATTCGGCTCAGAAACTTACATACAGACCGTGCTAACTGTCTGCTTACATAACAAAAACACTGTGCCCTGAGGTTAGTGAGGACGTTGCTCGGAACTTTCAGCACGTTTGATGTCTTCCGATTATATCTGTAGTAGAGCCGTGGCAAGGCTGATGGGAAAAAGTTAATGCGGTATTTGGTGTAGGATGGTTGTAAAAATAAAAAAAAGATCGGAGTGTTCTAGTGAATAGATGAACTGCCTGACATCCATTGATCCTTCTAAGATTTGTGACGCTTGAAAATGCATTTTAACCATCTACAAATAAGTCAGCTAGACCCACATGCAGAGCTATCACCCTATTAAAACGAAAATATGTGACATTAAAATCGTAATATACAAGCGGTAGTCAAATGAAAACGTGACAGATGGAAAAAAATAAGCAAACTATTTATTATTCCAAGAGTAATCGCCATAAGTGCTAATACATTTATCACATCATGAGACAAGAAAGTCAATGTCTTCATGGAAGAATGTTTGCGGTTCCCTACAGAATCATAATAGTATCCAGAGGCATGCACGTCAACGTCCAAAGCAAATCGACAGGCACGAAGATCTTTCTTCGACGCACAAAAAATATTGAAGCCGCTTGGGGAGAGATCTGGACTGTATGAAGGATGTGTAAGGGCTTCTCAGCGAAACTTCCGCGGCATTGACGAAACAAACTTGCCAACATGAGGACCCGCCGTCATGATTCTTTTATAACGGACAAGGCCGTGAAGTACAGATACGATGCACCCCCGAGTATATAACGGAGAAAATCTACAATGTTCGTAGAAACAAAAATATTTCTTCATAGCTACAGCATGTATTAAACAGTTACTTGCCTTCTGATATTCCACCATCAGTGCTTCATAAATAGTTTCCCACATTTCTGGCATTATTTTCATCAATGTGGTTGGTTGGTTGGTTTAAAAAGTGGGGAGGGAAAGGGACCGAACTGCGGGGTCATCAGTCCCTTGTTCCCAGTGGTACAATTACCCAAGGGAAAGAAGAAAACAAAGACGACGTACGGCACAATAACAGGAGAAAGGAAGAACCAGAAGAACGACAGAAGGACAATAAACACTACAAGGGACAAAATAGGACAAGAAAATGACAGAGGGACACAAGAGACAGGGAGAAGGGATTCAAAACAAGAAAGATTACCATGGCTGGCTGACCATGAGAATAAAAAAGGAGAAGCCAGCCACTCTGCGACACATTAAAACCTCCACCCTAAAAGCCACAGGGTGGAGGACACAGAGGGACAAAGGACATGCGCTAAAACTCAGATCAAATGATAAAATCCACCCTCACGAGTAAAACGTAAAACTAAAGCTGCTGTTGAGGCATTATCGCCCAACACCGAAGGTAGGGTGGTGGGAAAGTTAAAAGTCCGCCGCAGAGTGGGCAGTCCAGCAAGAGGTGGACGACTGTCGTTTGGGAGCCACAGAGACACTGAGGTGGACCCTCGCGACGGAGGAGGTAACCATGTGAGAGCCACGTATAGCCAATACAGAGCCGACAAAGGACAACTGATTCCCTGCGAGAAGCCCGCAGGGACAACTTCCACACATTCGCAGTCTCCTTAATGACACGCAGTTTGTTGTGCGTACTGTTATGCCACTCCATCGCCCAAAGCCAAAAAAACCTTGCGGCATAAGACAGAACGCAGACAATTTCAGAGATGTCCATCTCCAGGAGCGGTTTCCGCGTATCCTGTTTGGTCAGCCTGTCAGTAAGATCATCGCCCGGGATTCCGACGTGTCTTGGGGTCCACATAAACATCACTGAACGACTGCACTGTTTCAGGGCAGAGATGGACTCCCGGATGTTCGCTACCAGAGGATGGCGAGGATAGCACTGGTCGATAGCCTGTATGCTGCTCAGGGAGTCAGAACAGAGAAGAAACGACTCACTAGAACAGGAACGGATATACTGAAGTGCACGAGATATGGCCAGAAGCTCTACAGTGAATACACTGCAACCAGTGAGCAAGAAATGGTGTTCAATATGGCCTCTGTGGACATAGGCGAAGCCAACATTACTATCAGTAATCAAGCCGTCGGTGTAAACAACTTCAGAGCCCCGGAACACGCCAAGAATCGAGATGAAGTGACAGCAGAGAGCAGTGGGGTTAACGGAGTCGTTACAGCCATGCAAAAGGTCCACACGAAGCTTCAGCTGAGGTGTACACCAGGAGGTGTATGTGAATGTACCTCGAGGAGAGGTGGTAAAGGGAAGGACTCCAGTTCAGAAAGAAGGGATCGCATGGGACCCGTAATTGTGAGACCTGACCTGGGCCACTGATGCGGGAGATGAACTACCACTGGTGGGAAAATGAGACGGTAATTCGGATGCTCAGGAGAACTACGAATGAGTGCAATATAACTAGCGAGCAGTTGTGCACGTCGGATCCGCAATGGCGGAACTCCTGCCTCCACCAGGACACTGGTCACCGGACTGGTTCTAAAAGCTCCCGTTGCTAAGCGAACCCCACAGTGGTGCACTGGGTCGAGCGAACACAACGCTGAGGGCCGCCAAACCGTAAACAAGACTCCCATTGTCATGGCGGGATTAAACAAGGGCTCTGTAGAGCTGCAGCAGCGTAGATCGATCTGCACCCCACTTGGTGTTGCTGAGGCAGCGGAGAGCATTGAGGTGCTGCCAGCACTCCTGCTTATGCTGATGAAGGTGAGGTAGCCAAGTCAATCGGGCGTCGAAAACCAGTCCTAAGAATCGATACGTCTCCACTACCGTGAGGGGATCGTCATTAAGGTAAAGTTCAGGTTCCGGATAAACGGTACGACGCCGACAGAAATGCATGACACACGACTTCGCGGCTGAAAACTGGAAGACGCGGGCTAGAGCCCATGAGTGCGCCTTGTGAATGGCTCCCTGTAAGCGCCGCTCAGCAACACCAGTACTGGAGGAGCAATACGAAATGCAGAAGTCATCCGCATACAGAGAAGGGGAGACCGATGGCCCTACATCTGCTGCTAGGCCGTTAATGGCCACTAAAAATAGAGATACACTCAATATAGAGCCCTGCGGGACTCCGTTCTCCTGGATGTAGATGGAACTATGGGAGTCACCAACTTTGCTTGGAAAGTACAGAGCGACAGGAAGTTCTGGATAAAAACCAGGAGCGGGCCCCGGAGACCCCACTCAAGCAATGTAGCAAGGATATGATGTCGCCAGATCGTGTCGTATGCTTCACGTAAGTCAAAAAAGACGGCAACCAAGTGTTGGCGTCTGGTAAAGGCTGTTCAGATGGCAGGCTCGAGAGACGGAAGATTATCAGTGGTAGAGCGACCCTGGCGAAAGCTGCCCTGACATGGAGCCAGTAGGCCATGACTCTAGGAACCAACCAGCCAGCTTACAGAGAACGTTGGTGAGGCTGATCGGCCGATAGCTATCCACATCAAGCGAATTCTTGTCGGGTTTTAGCACCGGAATGATGGTGCTCTCACACCATTGCGATGGAAAGACGCCATCGAACCAGATCCGGTTGAGAGGACGAGGAGATACCGCTTGTAGTCAGATGAGAGATGTTTAATCATGTGAGTCTGGATCTGATCCAGCCCAGGAGATGTGTCGGGGCAACGCGCAAGGGCGCTGAGGAGCTCCCACTCTGTAAATGGGGCGTTATACAGTTGACTGGCATGTAGTGAACGAGAGGACTTTCCATCCGCCGTTTGAGGGTGCGAAAGGCTGCGGGGTAGTTCCCCGACGCAAAGGCTCGAGCACAGTGCTCAGCAAAGTGCTCTCTGCTCAATCACAACGTCGACGGCACCATGTGGGGGAGATTCAACGGTGACAGCGGAGGTGAAGGCTACCCAGTCTGCCTTGTTTAAAGCCCATATGGGTAGGTGTCCATGGGCATGACGCTGGGGAAGTGGTCACTACCACACAGGTCGTCATATCCTCTCCAGTGGATAGATGGGAGAAGTCCTGGACTGCAAATTGATAAATCAATGGCTGAGTAACTGCCATGAGCCACACTGAAATGTGTGGCGGCCCCAGTATTTAAGAGACAGAGGTCGAGTTGGGGCAGTGTATTTTCGACATCTCTGCCTCAGCCAGTAAGCACGGTGCCACCCCACAATGGGTTATGCGCATTAAAATCTCCCAAATTTAGGGAGTTGATCAATCAGTGCAGCCAACACGTTCAGACGTACAGCACCATCTGGAGGGAGATATACATTGCAGACAGTTCTTTCCTGCATCGTCTGTATCCTGGCAGCCACAGCTTCAAGAGGAGTTTGAAGAGGCACAGGTTCACTACATACCGAGTTCAGGACACACAAGCAAACTCCAGCAGACACTATATTCGCTATGGTTCTTGTAACATCCCCTGTAGCCATGAAGGGCAGGGGTCCGCACTGCTGGGAACCAAGTATCCTGGAGGGCAATGCACAAAATTGATGTAACGCTTAACAGTTGCCGTAGCTCAGTCAGGTGGTGGAAAAAACCACCGCAATTCCACTGGAGGAAGACGTGATCGTGAGACTGGGAAGGCATGAAACACTCAATGAGGCAGCCTACGCCTCAGGGTCACCTGCTGCCAGCGACTTATTTCCTGAACAGGCTATATCCATTGTGTCTGAGGGTCTGGCGAGATCTAGGTCCTCAGCAGACACCACAATCTTCACCTCATCCTCAGATGCAGAGCTTGTAGGCGGCGGTGGTGTGGGTGGCACCACAATTCCCTTGGTCTTGGGAGTCTTCTTTCTAGATTTCTCTTGCTTATCCTTGGGTTTCTCTGGCTGGGAGGGCTGAGGATGATCATGAAGTCCTACAACCAGCTGCTTTTGGGCACTTCAGCCATTGGCGGGTGTCATCTTTCCGGACAGCGTACTATTCTGGACAGGACACGTTAATAATATTGTTACTAAAACAGAAAAAAAACTTTGAATGTCCAACATTCTGTTAAGTGATGTGTGGTGGGGGCCGAACCGTTCTATTTGGAAATGCCCTCAAAATGTACTACAAAAACTAAATGTATTTCAAGTTAGGGCTATTAGTGGAGTGCCCAGGTGCAATGAGGTCGTCACCAAAAGCCTTCTAACAGAAACCAAAGAATGCTCCCGACTTCCGTAGAGAACTACAAGCTAAGAAGTTTCTGCTCCAAAGATCCATAATTAATCATCCTGTCAGAGTTACCGCTAAGCGTTTGGTAGGAAGAGGATACCCAGAAGAAAGCAAATAAAAACATCATTGTAAGCGAAAGGCCTACGATGTCTCCGATTCAAGTTTTCTTCGACATGGAAGGACCGAATATTACCAGTGTTTAGTAAGGAATATGAAACGACTGTCTTTCAACCTGACATCTTTTACCTGTCAAAATTTAGTAAACGCTGGAGTGTCGGCGAGTCTTCCATTGTTTGCCCATGCTACCAAATTGTTGACGTTTGCGTAGCCAATCGCATGATAGTATACGTTAGTTTATGCGAATCGCCCAATCTAATAACTTCTTTCGGTAGAAGATATGCATCGATTACATTCATTTCCGATATCAAGAGCGTCAGATTAACTTAGTGATTTGGCTGTGATGAATTTCAAGATTGCTTACTGATTATCACCTTGCTTACTGATTACCACGATTCTTTGGCGGCTGGAGGAAACTAGGTGTGCTGACAGACCGACCTGTAGCGTAGCCCGTGGCCTAGGTTGGGTTGTCATTTGATTATCTGCTTGTTAGTTGGAGGAGTAACCGAATCTTAGCATTAAAATACGATTGGCACAATAGACTTGATTTGTAGCGAAACCGGAAATATACATCCCTCACTGCAACAACCTGCTTGTACACTGAAGAGCCAAAGAAACTGGTACATATGCCTAGTATCGTGTAGGGGCCCCCGCGAACACGCAGAAGTGCCGCAACGCGACGTGGCATGGACTCGAATAATGTCTGTAGTAGTGCTGGAGGGAATTGACACCATGAATCCTCCATGGCTGTCCAAAAATCCGTAAGAGTACGAGGGGGTGGAGATCTCTTCTGAACAGCACGTTGCAAGGCATCCCAGATATGCTCAATAATGTTCATATCTGAGGAGTTTGGTGGCCAGCGGAAGTGTTTAAACTCAGAAGACAGTTCCTGGAGCCACTCTGTAGTAATTCTGGGCGTGTGGTGTGTCGCATTGTCCTGCTTGAATTGCCCAAGTCCATCGCAATGCTCAATGGACATGATTGGATACAGGGGATCACATAGGATGCTTACGTCGTATATAGACGTATCAGGGGTCCCATATCACTCCAACTGCACACATCCCACACCATCACAGAGCCTCCACCAGTCTGAATAGTACCCTGCTGACATGCAGGGTCCATGGATTCATGAGATTGTCTCCATACCCGTACACGTCCATTCGGTCGATGCAATTTGAAACAAGACTCGTCCCACCAGGCAACAAGTTTCCACTCATCAACAGTCCAATGTTGGTGTTAAAGGGCCCTGTCGAGGCGGAAAGCTTTGTGTCGTGCATTCAACAAGGATACACGAGTGGGCCTTCGGCTCCGAAACCCCTTATCGATGATGTTCCGTTGAATCGCACGCTGACACTTGTTGATAGCCCAGCATTGAAATCTTCAGCAATTTGTGGAAGGGTTGCACTCGTGTGACGTTGAACGACTCCCTTTAGTCGTCGTTGGTCCCGTTCTTGCAGGATATTTTTCCGGCCACTGCAACATCGGAGATTTCATGTTTTACCGGATTTATGATATTCATTGTACACTTGTGAAATGGTCATACCGGAAAATACCCACTTCATTGCCGTCTCGGAGATGCTGTGTCCCGTCGCTCGTGCCCAGACTAACACCACGTTCAAACCCACTTAAATCTTGATAACCTGCCATGGTAGCAGCAGTAACCGATTTAACAAACGCGCCAGCTGCTTGTTGCCCTAAATAGGCATTGCCAACCGCAGCGCCGTATTCTGCTGCTTACACATCTCTGTATTTGAATACGCATGTCCAGACCAGTTTCTTTGGCTCTTCAGTGTATGCCTTATTTGTGGTTTCGACGGAAATTCCGACGACGTGGTTTAATGCTAACCTAACAGAACAAAATACCAACTCCGCTGCGCCGGTCCCAAGCCCCGGGTCTCACCAGACAAGAGGTGAGGAAGGAGGAGGGGGAGGAGTAACAACGTCGTTAAAAAACCAAGGTTTACCTGGCGTTGGTGATAGTGCCTTGTAAGGGCTCCTTGCTAGGACTACAGTGAAGACCTCAACGGTAGTGAAGGCGGAGAAAATAGCTCTCTGTGGGGCGGAACTGGCGGAAGAGGCAACCGAAGAAAAAAAAAAAATTCACTTGGCGTCTGTCTTGAAACAAGCGGCTACGTGGTCAGCGTCTGTCCACCAGTGGCGCAGCTGAAAACCGTTCCTCGGAGCTAACAACCTCGAGCACAATCCTTAGTGGACTTGTTCCCTAACCTAACAAACAATCATCAATGGATACGCACCTTGTAAGAGATTTTGCCCAAGGGAGTAACCAATCTCCAGTTTCTAAGGAAATTAAAAATAGGCATTCGTATCATGGGGGCCTACAGCAATGTGCGAAGGATGAGTTAGAGCATCCTGAAACCTGCCTTAAGCATGCAACAAATAAAATTAAACACAAAAATATAAACTATTTGGCAACTTTCAACGTAAACTCGTTTCTAAAGACAGGAAAACTTAAAACGTTAATAAATTTTATAAAACAGAAAAATATAATGGTAACAGCACTCCAAGAAACAAGGCATACTGATGAACATTCATTTGATTCAGAATCTTCAAAGGGAAACTGGGAAAAAGAGTTATGAAGAAACATTGTAAACCAAAAACATTAACTAGATAGTAGAATTTAAATATATCAATGAAAGACTTTCAACATTAACCTCCAAATCAATAAACAAACTGTATACCATTGTAAACACACATGCACCAACAAATGAGAAAAACAGAACACAAAAAGAACAATTTTTTGGCGGGAACTGTCAAACACCTTAGACCAGATTTCATCTAAAAACACAAAAGTATTGCTGGGAGATTTTAATGCTCAAATCGGCAAAGAACGTCATCACCGATCCATAGTAGGCAAATACCCTGCACGTAAAAGAACCAATGCAAATGGAGAAAGACGTATTAGTTTATGCAGAGAACATGACATAGTGCTAAAGTCTACATTTTTCAAAAAACTCCCTGCGAAACAAACTACATGGGTATCCTCGAATCCAGTCTGTGGGGAGAAACAACTTGACCAAGTTGCTATAAGCAGACAGTCTACATCAGAGACACTCAATGTAAAAGTTATTAAGAGTGCAGGTTTAGATTCAGATTCAGATCACTATCTATCGTTAAATTCAAAATTAGGCCAATATATAAAAGAAAGAGCCAATATTAACCTAAAAAGTTTGACACTCAGAAATTAACTAAGGAAGATAATTTCATGACACTTTTGGAAAAGAGAACACCTAAAACATGGGAACAACTTCAAAAAGACATAGTACAGACAGCAGAAGAAACCATTCTCCTTACCAAAAAATTGAAACATGCCTGGTGCACTGACGAGTGTGACGAACTAATCCTAACAAGACAACGAGCTTGGAACATATGGAATGCAAATAAAAATGATAAAAATAGGAACTCCCTAAACAAGCCAGAAAGCAAGCATCAAAAAGCCTTAAAAATATCACAGTACAATACATGAAAGACCAACTAGCATCAACAGAGTCCAGTCTCAAACAGAACAATGCTAGGTACTTTTACAAAACTTTCAAAAATAACTTAAAGAAGTACACTCCACCTAGTCTATATTTTACGGACCCAAAAATGCAGAAAACTGCATACAATAGCATAGACAACTGTAGAATACTTGCCGAATACTTCGAAGAACTACATAACTGTGATCCACCGAAAGAAAAATTTAATTTCGATATTGTAAACCCAACAGCACCAGACGCAAAGCCGCCAACCACAGAAGAAATTAAAAAATCATACGACCTTAAAAATAATAAAGCACCTGGAGAGAATAATATAGTTGCTGAACAATGGAAGTACTCTAGTGACAACATGATACAATGTCTATCAGAAACACTCAAAGAAATCTGGACAACACACAGCTTACCACCAGAATGGACTTTTGCACTAATACATGCACTACATAAAAAAGGGAATAAAACAGACCCTAGCAATTATAGGGGAATCTCCCTCTTACCGGTGACCTATAAGATCTTGTCTAAGGCGATTTTAAAAAGAGCAGAAGAAATACTTGACAAACAGCTAGGAGAGTATCAGGCTGGATTTAGGAAGGGAAGGTCATGTGCAGAACAAATATTAAACTTAAAGAACATAATAGAAATGGAAAAATCAGGAACTTTAATTGTGTAATTACTTTTGTGGATTTTAAAAAGCCTATGATTCAACTGACAGAAATACGCTGTTTGATATCTTAAAAGAATTGGGACTCGATACTAAAACAACTGAAATAATTTAAGCAATTTTGACAAATACAAAATCGAAAGTAAAATTTAGGGGAGTGCTGTCAAAATCGTTTGAAATAAACTCAGTTGTTCGACAGGGAGATGGTTTGTCACCTCTGCTTTTCAATTTTGTGTTAGAGAAGGTAGTTCGAGAATGGTGGAAGGTCATCAGTGCTAAAGGGATTCAAGTAGGAAGAAATCCACGCAAGATCACTGTCGACTGTTTAGCCTTCACAGATGACATGGCATTAATTACAGATTTGCTAGATAATGCCATAGAACAAATAAGAGAACTGCAAAAACAAGCAGCCAAAGTAGAACTAAAAATATCCTTTGAAACGACAAAGTTCGTGACAAACATCTGTGATGCTCCTCAAAATATTGCAGCTGACAAAAATACAACACACAAAACAGAGTCGTTTAAATACCTAGCAGAGAAAATTACATACAATGCAAAAGAAAAGACAGCTATAGAAACTAGAGTGCACAAAATAGAAGAAGTGTTTCATACGACCAAAAACGTTTATAACAAAAAAATCCTTGTCCTGGAACACGAAATTAAGACACTAACAGCGATCAGATCTGAAACACTTAAACTAACAAGAAATGGAGATCTTGAGAAACCGCAGGTCGAAAGAAGAATTTTGAGCAAACACTGGGAGCTAAAAGAAACGACAATGCTGAATACAGGTTAAGACCAAACAGAGAGCTATACTTAAAAACTGAAAAACTAACTGATGTAATGCGAAAGAGAAGGCTGCAGTTTTTTGGACATATATTCAGACTGGATACAACAGACTAACCAAGCGCATATTCACATTACTCAATAGCTACAAATCCAAGCCTCCATGGTTCACAGAGACTGAAAAGGGCATGGAAAACGCTGGAACTACAATAGACAATAGAAAACAGAACACATTTCAGAAAGGCAGTTCAAAAGGCAGAATTTCAGGAGAGAAAAAACAACTAGGCGAAAGTGGACTCTAGAAGAAAGGGAACAAGACTCTTAAAGGATGAAGGAAATTTGGAAACTACGGAAATCCTATACAATGAAGAGTAGCCAAAGTTGATTTATCGTACTCTCCAAATGAGTTATTCGGAAGAAGAACAAAATACCACCTAACATAATTTACTAAACATAGAACTTTACCAAAGAGAATCTCACTGGCTACCTAAGTCCAACTCGCCATTCTTCGGGATGACTACGCATGTATCATCCCACAAACCGTTATCAACAGCAGCACACGGCCAGCAAGACACAGACACCGGTAAGTGCACTTTTACCTGGTTCAACAGTTTTCGTGCTAACAGTGATGTAATAAATGACCCGAAAAGCGTATGTTCAGATTTTCTCGATACGAAACACAACAAAATTGGTTGCACATACTACTGACCTAGGTTGCACTTAGCGAAAAAATCTTCCTTACCACAATTTAATTATGTTTATTTATAGACAATCACAGTTAAAGAAGCAATAAAGTTTGGAACAATTAAAAAAGAGAACGAAACATTAATTCTAACCGACTATAGAAGTGCTTTGGATCAATTGGAGCATGAAATGATAACAGCTGTATTTATGACATAGTGTTATTAACAATGTAGTGGTATTGCTAACGAAAGCGAGCAAAAAAAAAAAAAAAATAAAATAAAACCGTTCATCTAATGTGGCTAAATGGGCACTCAGGTGAAGTAGTACAGCGCCTTGCAAAAAAAACAGCATCACAAAAGCGGATCTTAAACACAATTTTGGAATATTCTAAATATCCTCCACAGCAAAATGAAATGTGGGAAAATTTCGCAAAAAATGAAGTTTCCCTTGCCAGCAAATTTTAAAACACTAATGAATGAAATCAAACACGAAATTAACTGTTTAATAACACGTTACCAACAGAAGAGGGTACGAATCTCTGAAGTGTCAAATACTGCAATTTAATTACATTTACGTGAAAATAGATACACACTTAAAATTTGACTGTCGTCATTAACCTTAATGTGCACCTGTCAGAGCTATACTGCTTTCGGCAAAAATCCAACAAAATTAAATTAAAAGAGTACCAGTTAAATAGTTCCACAAACGATGTTATTAGTTCAGTAACTATTTTCTACATCTACATCTACATCTATACTCCGCGAGCCACCTTACGGTGTGTGGCGGAGGGTACTTATTGTACCACTATCTGATCCCCCCTTCCCTGTTCCATTCACGAATTGTGCGTGGGAAGAACGACTGCTTGTAAGTCTCCGTATTTGCTCTAATTTCTCGGATCTTTTCGTTGTGATCATTACGCGAGATATATGTGGGCGGTAGTAATATGTTGCCCATCTCTTCCCGGAATGTGCTCTCTCGTAATTTCGATAATAAACCTCTCCGTATTGCGTAACGCCTTTCTTGAAGTGTCCGCCACTGGAGCTTGTTCAGCATCTCCGTAACGCTCTCGCGCTGACTAAATGTCCCCATGACGAATCGCGCTGCTTTTCGCTGGATCATGTCTATCTCTTCTATTAATCCAACCTGGTAAGGGTCCCATACTGATGAGCAATACTCAAGAATCGGACGAACAAGCGTTTTGTAAGCTACTTCTTTCGTCGATGAGTCACATTTTCTTAGAATTCTTCCTATGAATCTCAACCTGGCGCCTGCTTTTCCCACTATTTGTTTTATGTGATCATTCCACTTCAGATCGCTCCGGATAGTAACTCCTAAGTATTTTACGGTCGTTACCGCTTCCAATGATTTACCACCTATGGCATAATCGTACTGGAATGGATTTCTGCCCCTATGTATGCGCATTATATTACATTTATCTACGTTTAGGGAAAGCTGCCAGCTGTCGCACCATGCATTAATCCTCTGCAGGTCCTCCTGGAGTACGTACGAGTCTTCTGATGTTGCTACTTTCTTGTAGACAACCGTGTCATCTGCAAATAGCCTCACGGAGCTACCGATGTTGTCAACTAAGTCATTTATGTATATTGTAAACAATAAAGGTCCTATCACGCTTCCCTGCGGTACTCCCGAAATTACCTCTACATCTGCAGATTTTGAACCGTTAAGAATGACATGTTGTGTTCTTTCTTCTAGGAAATCCTGAATCCAATCACAAACCTGGTCCGATATTCCGTAAGCTCGTATTTTTTTCACTAAACGTAAGTGCGGAACCGTATCAAATGCCTTCCTGAAGTCCAGGAATACGGCATCAATCTGCTCGCCAGTGTCTACGGCACTGTGAATTTCTTGGGCAAATAGGGCGAGCTGAGTTTCACATGATCTCTGTTTGCGGAATCCATGTTGGTTATGATGAAGGAGATTTGTATTATCTAAGAACGTCATAATACGAGAACACAAAACATGTTCCATTATTCTACAACAGATTGACGTAAGCGAAATAGGCCTATAATTACTCGCATCTGATTTATGACCCTTCTTGAAAATGGAAACGACCTGCGCTTTCTTCCAGTCGCTAGGTACTTTACGTTCTTCCAGCGATCTACGATAAATTGCTGATAGAAAGGGGCCAAGTTCTTTAGCATAATCACTGTAGAATCTTAAGGGTATCTCGTCTGGTCCGGATGCTTTTCCGCTACTAAGTGATAGCAGTTGTTTTTCAATTCCGATATCGTTTATTTCAATATTTTCCATTTTGGCGTCCGTGCGACGGCTGAAGTCAGGGACCGTGTTACGATTTTCCGCAGTGAAACAGTTTCGGAACACTGAATTCAGTATTTCTGCCTTTCTTCGGTCGTCCTCTGTTTCGGTGCCATCGTGGTCAACGAGTGACTGAATAGGGGATTTAGATCCGCTTACCGATTTTACATATGACCAAAACTTTTTAGGGTTCTTGTTTAGATTGTTTGCCAATGTTTTATGTTCGAATTCGTTGAATGCTTCTCTCATTGCTCTCTTTACG
Organism: Schistocerca serialis cubense; assembly: GCF_023864345.2. Lineage (NCBI taxonomy): Eukaryota > Metazoa > Arthropoda > Insecta > Orthoptera > Acrididae > Schistocerca > Schistocerca serialis. Next base: position 432,886,730 of record NC_064645.1, read on the forward strand.
CTCTTTTTCGCTTCGTTCAGCTTTTCCTTATCAGCTATGATTCGACTACTCTTAAACCTATGATGAAGCTTTCTTTGTTTCCGTAGTACCTTTCGTACATGATTGTTATACCACGGTGGATCTTTCCCCTCGCTTTGGACCTTAGTCGGTACGAACTTATCTAAGGCGTACTGGACGATGTTTCTGAATTTTTTCCATTTTTGTTCCACATCCTCTTCCTCAGAAATGAACGTTTGATGGTGGTCACTCAGATATTCTGCGATTTGTGCCCTATCACTCTTGTTAAGCAAATATATTTTCCTTCCTTTCTTGGCATTTCTTATTACACTTGTAGTCATTGATGCAACCACTGACTTATGATCACTGATACCCTCTTCTACATTCACGGAGTCGAAAAGTTCCGGTCTATTTGTTGCTATGAGGTCTAAAACGTTAGCTTCACGAGTTGGTTCTCTAACTATCTGCTCGAAGTAATTCTCGGACAAGGCAGTCAGGATAATGTCACAAGAGTCTCTGTCCCTGGCTCCAGTTCTGATTGTGTGACTATCCCATTCTATACCTGGTAGATTGAAGTCTCCCCCTATTACAATAGTATGATCACGAAACTTCTTCACGACGTTCTGCAGGTTCTCTCTGAGGCGCTCAACTACTACGGTTGCTGATGCAGGTGGTCTATAGAAGCATCCGACTATCATATCTGACCCACCTTTGATACTTAACTTAACCCAGATTATTTCACATTCGCATTCGCTAATAACTTCACTGGATATTATTGAATTCTTTACTGCTATAAATACTCCTCCACCATTGGCGTTTGTCCTATCCTTGCGGTATATATTCCATTCTGTGTCTAGGATTTCGTTACTGTTCACTTCCGGTTTTAACCAACTTTCCGTTCCTAATACTATATGCGCACTATTTCCTTCAATAAGAGATACTAATTCAGGAACCTTGCCCTGGATACTCCTGCAGTTTACCAATATTACGTTAACTTTTCCTGTTTTGGTCTCTGAGGACGGACGTTCTTTATCAACGATGATAATGTCCTCTCTGGTAAGCCGTCAGGTATTTTATCGTTTCGCCCAAGGGGGGGGGGGGGGGTCCCTCTAACCTAAAAAACCCCCGTGTGCACGCCACACGTACTCTGCTACCCTAGTAGCTGCTTCCGGTGTGTAGTGCACGCCTGACCTGTCTAGGGGGCCCTACAGTTCTCCACCCAATAACGGAGGTCGATGAATTTGCAACCATTATAGTCGCAGAGTCGTCTGAGCCTCTGGTTTAGACCCTCCACACGGCTCCAAACCAGAGGACCGCGATCGACTCTGGGCACTATGCTGCAGATATTAAGCTCAGCTTGCACTCCGCGTGCGATGCTGGTTGTCTTCACCAAATCAGCCAGCCGCCGGAAGGAACCAAGGATGGCCTCAGAACCCAAGCGGCAGGCGTCATTCGTTCCGACATGTGCTACTATCTGCAGCCGGTCACACCCAGTGCGTTCAATAGCTGCCGGAAGGGCCTCCTCCACATTACGGACGAGACCCCCCGGCAAGCACACCGAGTGCACACTGGCATTCTTCCCCGACCTACCCGCTATTTTCCTGAGGGGCTCCATAACCCGCCCAACGTTGGAGCTCCCTATAACTAATAGGCCCGCCCTCTGTGACTGTCGGGACCTTGCCGGAGAATCGGCCACTGGCCCAACAGGCGAGGCATCCTGTGGTGGCTCGGAAACGATGTCATCACCACTAGGAAGCACCCCGTACCTGTTGGAAAGGGGTAAGGCAGCTGCCACGCGGCCAGATCCCACCTTTGCCTTTCGGCCAGGCGCGCGCGAGCCCACCACTGTCCGCCATTCACCCTGGAGTGATGGCTGACCGGTAAGATGCTCACTGCCGGAAGACGCAGCGACATCAGGGGTTCCATGTGATTCCAAGGCCACCGAAGTAGGCATAGGTCTCACCACAGTTGCCCCGACGCCACTACGAGCCGACGCCTGCGCCTCGAGCTCGATGAGCCTAACAGACAAAGCCTCCACCTGCCCCGAAGAGTGGCCAATTCTCCTTGCGTCCGCTCACAACAACCACAGTCCCTACACATGACTATGTTAACCCTACTCTATACGGTGACAAATTCCCAAGATAATCTTCTGATGAGCTACTCTGATAATCAAGAAACACTCACTGAAATACGAGACGCGAAAACTACGCTAGGTTTTCCCAGAAAAACTATTTAAAAGCTAAGCGCAGCAAATAAGTACAAAAACGCTTTATACAAACAGTACTCGCTGCTGCTGGTGGTCTCGCTCTGGCTGTCACAAGACAACTGCTGATTCAAGTGACTAGTGGCTAACGGCCGCGAAACAAACAAAAGACGGTTTTAGGGCGCTTTCTGTTCTAAGCGATCAAGAAAACACTAAGAAATCTAACACGAAAACTACGTAAAGTTTTATCAAGAACTGTTAGTTACTATGCAGAGCAGATAAACACAAATAGAATCCCTTCCTTAGTGGAAGGTCGTAAACAAAATGCAAAATAAACGCTTTGTACAAACAGTACTCGCTGCTGCTGGTGCTCTCGCTCTGGCTGTCACAAGACAACCCAAAGGAATAAGTGCGCTGTTTTCTGATAACAGCTATCTTGAGGCATGTCAGAAAATGAGATCTTGCCGTTACCCGGAAATGATGAGCACAAAGATCGATTCACAATGGTGGTACGGAAACAAGCGTCCAAACACTCCGTAACGAATGTCATGTGCCGCCTTCAATGTAGATCGTCAACGAAACTGAACAGAACGTTACTTCAAAGATTCTCAGCAAGAAAGATTTGACTGTGGCGTCATCTCCAAGCAGCGGAAGTTAACCAACTCACAATGCGCATGCACGCGTTACACGGAATGGAACCTACTATATTCTCGCCGCGCATGCTCGCGATAAAGGTAGTGCATTTTGGATCTTTTTATCTGTATTTTTATTACCTGATTTGCTTTCGCAGGATATTGCTCACTGCTTTGGGTGCTTTATGAAAGACACACATTATGTGATCAAAAGTACCCAGACACCTGGCCGAAAATGATAAGTTCGTGGTGTCCTCCACCGGTAATGCTGAAATTCAACATGGTGTTGGCCCATCCTTAGCCTTGATGACAGGTTCATGCTTTCGCAAGCATGCGTTCACTAAGGTTCTGGAAGGTTTCTTGGGGAATAGCAGCCCGTTCTTCACGGAATGCTGCACTGAGGAGAGGTGTCGATGTCGGTCGGTGAGGCCTGGCACGAAGTCGACGAGTCGTGTGAAAAAATGGTTCAGATGGCTCTGAGCACTATGGGACTCAACTGCTGAGGTCATTAGTCCCCTAGAACTTAGAACTACTTAAACCTAACTAACCTAAGGACATCACAAACATCCATGCCCGAGGCAGGATTCGAACCTGCGACCGTAGCGGTCTTGCGGTTCCAGACTGCAGCGCCTTTAAACGCACGGCCACTTCGAGTCGTGTGAAGTTAGAACCCCTTTTTAGAGAAATGTACATTTTTTTCACAGTTCTGGTTAGATGTGCCATAGTTCTAGAGTTCTTTGCACAAAATTTCAATAGTTCTGCAGAATGTACCGAAGAAAACAACAATACTCGAAAAAATTTTCATATCGAAAACATTCTTTGTCAGTTTCCGCATAATGTAAATAAGTACAAGAGTTCTGAGGACTGAACTCCAAGAGTTCTATCGAAAATCCCAGTAACGTTTTTTTGTGCAGCTAATAGTTTACGAGATAATTGCAATTTAAGGAGAAAATCTTTTCAATTACTGTGAAGTTGGCACCCTTTTTTTCAGAAATGTAATTTTTTTCAGAGTTTTTGATAGATATGAAATAGTTCTAGAGTTCTTTGTACAAAATTTCAATAGTTCTGCAGAATATGGCGAAGAAAACAGCATATAACATAGTTGATTCAGGAACCCTTTCCTTCTGATACAATTCTTAGTGTCGCCACAATAAATCACTTGTACATACATTCCAACCGTATTGATCATAACAAAAATATAACCATTGACCAATGGCGCACATTTCTTGCAGCGTTGTACAAAACATTCAGCCTACCCGATGTGAAAATGAAACCACACTTAATGCTATTGTAAAATTTACGATGGATGGCTTCAGTTTTCTAGTGTCAGCATTTATCGAATTATCTTCATGCAAACGTGATGCCAGAATCCCACACTTCCCCTTTGTAGGTACGGAGGAAACTGGAGTTCAGTCTTGTGGAAGCCAAAACAGGAACTGTGGGCAGCCCTTCTTTTACTGATAGCAAACTCTAGAGAAATCTCACGCTTGTTTTTCTTCATCGTGCCAACAAAATAAAAATTCTTCCTTCATAGCTCTATTACCATTCCAGTACTAGCAAACCAGTTGTCCGCTTTCACATTTCGACCTGACTGCTGTATAGGTTTACACAGTCACAGAACAACATCAAAATGTTTATTGCTCTGTTTGTAAATCCTTCTGGTCGCAACACAGCGTATATTTCCAAATTGTACAGGTAAAATACTTAAGAATCAGCAAAAGCATAAATTTTAAATCCATACTTGTTTGTTTTGATAGGTACATATTGGCAAAAACTGCACCTTCCACAGAATCCTTCCAGCTTCTTGTCTACTGTAACATTTTCACCGAGGGTATAAGATTTCTGCTATTTGCGTACAAACACAGTAAATATTTCTTGAATTGCTATTAGCTTGTCTAATTGTCTCCTTTCATCACGAACAGCGCGACTGTAAAATATAAGGCACTCCACAATAAATTTGACACGTTTTATGTTCATTTTCGAGGTGAAATTTTTCAATGCCATCCCCATCAGTTCCACACAGATCTTCCAGGCTTTATCTGCTACTTTTGTTAACAACAATTAAAAACAAGAGACTGATGAAGGCTTTCAATTCAATAACATCTATTGATTTTACCCCTCTCTCACGCTGAAATGAAGCTTTGACGCTCTCAAAATGCTGATTGGAATACAAAACTACAATAGGCAAATATCGTTATCTATGAGGCAATTACAGCCTATTGGTCCAAGTAAATTTCGAATAATATTATCCTCTTCGAACAATATGCTTTGGATTTCTTCAACATGATCTAGTACATCCCACTTAAAATAATAAAATTCCTATAAAATAACGCAACTAGGTGCAGTGTATTAATTTGATATTTGACGTTCAGGCAGCGGACACTGACGATTAAACAGATCAAACAGAATTTAAGAACATTTTACTTTCTGGACTAGCTTTGTACTACTTACTACGTTGATAAACAAATAAATTAACTGCTGAAATGAAATACGAATGGGCACAGTAGATAATAACGAGCAATCGGCTCATATCTCATTAAGACAGCATTAGCGTCGATATTGAATAATACAACAATGAGAGGCATACACAGAAAGGAAGCTACAACGAGAAGGCGCCAGTGCTGCCAATTGTTGGCAAGTAATTTACACAATCACACAACAATGAAAAACATACGGAGAAGGGAAGCTATTAACGAGAAGGCGCCAATACTGCAAATTGTTGAAAAGTAATTTACAGAAAATCTCGACATGTATCAATCTGAACAGCTGCGCCCGATGGAAGGATAATAAAAACTGCGATACGTCCCTGAGACCTCTCAAGACCAAAAAATAATAAGCAAAGCACAGCAACAATGCAAAAGTCGTGGCACTACATCTGGAAACAATGAATACGTGAACTGCGTCTTCTAAACAATCGGCAAGTAACGTCAGCATAGCAGTTACGATAATGGTAGCATCAAAGCTAATGACAACAACAGCACCACTTTTTGGGTGGTGCGTGCCGCGTCGTGTGAAGGCCCCCGCCAGCGCTGCATTTCGCTCATTGATCTGCCCCTAATGACTAAACGTAACAGTACTACTCACTCTCATGCGAATAATCATTATGCTCGTTAAGTCAAAGCTCTTCTGCAGTCGGTGCCTGTTGTGCAGTCGGTGCTGTTGCGTAAGTGATGTTTATTGACCATAATACCCATAAAAATGTAAAATCTACCAGAATTGAAACGTCTTCTCAGCATGGAGGAATTTAAAGTAATCGATGATAGAGGCATTCAATTCACTCCGTCTCATCCGGTCTTCCAAAAAACGGTCCGATGCCATGACCGACATCGGCTCGAAAATGTATCACCGACATCGGCTCGAAAATGTCTTCAAAACATATTTACACAACAATTAAAGAAGATCGTCATGATCTGCTTACTTTTGTTAGAAACACCTTCAGGCTGGAATGTTTCGTTGAAGAAAGAGACGACGACAGCAAAGATGAGTCGTGTAATGTTTTTGGTTCTTCGTGCAACAAGGACATGATAAAGCAATTTGACTTACTACTGTCAGCTGAAAGGTGGTCTACCATAAAACCAACAAAGAGGAAAGTTGGAAAGCCTTCAAGACTGGAAATAGGGAAATGGACCGATTTGATGGCTGATAAAATTTATGAACATCACAAAATTCCATGTGCCTTTTCTTTCAAATACGTGAAAGGTGTGGAAGTTCATTTTCAAAGTACTTCTTGAAGATCAAAGTAAGATGCACAGAGTGCGGAGCCACTTTCGAAGGGATTGCTCTGAAGAAGCCAAAAAAGGACAACGATAGTAATCACCTGAAAAGAAGACAACTTCGTGGCACGAGAAGACAACAGGTAGCTGCTAAAGTGGTTGATAACAGGATGCCTGCAGCTCTTTGGCGAAATGATGAAGCGAAAAATATGTCTTTCGGAGACATGATTCCTTAAATTTACCAAATGCTGATCTCTTGAGAAAGGCTAAAGAAGAGGAAAGGGACAAACGATTTGGTATAACAACAAGTAAGCCTGTTGAAAAGCTGCAAATCGCAAAACATACAACCCATCGGGACGAAATTCACGCAATTGGATTGGACCCATTCTTCTGTATATATTGGCTAAAAGATCAAAGTCAGTAGCACAAATATTGTCATCAAATCAATAGCAGTGTATACGATTCATGTTTCAGATGATGTGTAGCAGCTGGGAGTCACATTTAAATTGCATGTTCTTCCAGCTGATCTGAGCGGTTCTAGGCGCCACAGTCTGGAACCGCGCGACCGCTCCGGTCGCAGATTCGAATCCTGCCTCGGGCATGAATTAGTGTGATGTCCTTAGGTTAGTTAGGTTTAAGTAGTTCTAAATTCTAAGGGACTTATGACCTCAGAAGTGAAGTCCGATAGTGCTCAGAGCCATTTGAACTATTTTTACTCCATCATTAAAACATATTGCAAATGCTGAAACGCATTCTGATTTTAATTTATGCCATGTAAACATTTTTCCTGCACATACGACAGTCGACAGGTACTTCAAAGATATTACATAAACGAGGTTCTACGGAAACTGCGGCGCCCAAATTAAACGAAATTACATTTAAGCAGGAGAATGACGAGGTAGTCTACTGTACATGAAGAGTATATTTTTAGAATCAGTAAGAACCAGAAGAATTTTATTACGTAAAACAGTAATTGTTTTGAGCTCTCATGACATCCAGGACCCAATAACAGCTAAAAATATGCCCAAGATCCTCATGGATGAAAGTTAGGTGGTAACAACACCAGACGCTAGGACACATAAAAACATGTGCTGTCTGTAACGAATAAATTTGAAATTGCAATCATTAATATTGTTGCAAACATTTGTTCTAGTTAGAAAGGAAGCGTGGAAGTTTGATGAGTTACACTACGGTGGGAGTCAAAAGTCTTTACAATGTATAGAAATGTAAGTATATTTAAATGAATATATTGTACAAATGAACTAAGTAGTATGTTTAAATCCTAATTCAGTACATGACTGATAGAAATGCTATTATGTTGAAGGGATACAGTATTAACGTTAATAAGGAGTTAGAAATTTGAACAAGAACCTCGTTTATTTGGTCCTCACTAATCCGGATTTCCGGTTTATCCAGATTCATATTTTGTGTCCCTTGGTATTTTTCTCTTTTTTTCTTATAACACGAAGATATGTAGTCGGTGAGGTACATAGACTGCTTACCACTAGGCCGGTAATTTAGTCTAGTACTGACTGATTAAGGAGCTCAGAGTGTGTGAGTGACATGGTTTCTCAAGTATTGTACATTAATATAAAGGTGTATTGGTGCCCATCAAGTAAGTTGAATAGTAACCATGCCAACAGCACTCCGTCACAGCTCATTGTACCTCTGGTGCGCTTCTCGACAGGTGTGCCACCATCTGGTTAGTGGCGTGTGTGAATGTATCTGCTCCTCTCAGCCGTCTGTTTGTTTTGCACTGACGAGCCTTCTCTCTTTGAATCATCTAAGCGTGCACATCTCACGCTTCCACCTACGGTTACTACAGTCAGTCTTCAGAAGGTGTACCGGCATTTGTACAGTGCTGAACATTTAAACTTTTTATATTTATTAGAAAATATATCGGGATTTTCGGTTATCCGGATTGCTTCCGGTCCCACATAGTCCGGATAAAAGAGCTTATTGTGTACTGCACTGCAGATTGTAACATTGCTTATGTCTCACAAAATTCCAAAATAAAAGTGAGAATTTACGATCCGTACTCATAGCTGTGCTTTCAGTAGTACCGCATCTCCTGCGTCCCCAATTTCGCAGAAGTTGTCCTACGAAAATTGTAGAAGTAGCACTCCTGGAAGATAGGATATTGTGACGACATTTCTTCGTCTCAGCCTGGGGTTAGGGACCCGGTCCGGCACACTGTTTTTATCTGCCAGTAAGTTTCACATCGGCGCACACCCACTGCAGAGTGAACACACAATCTATTTCGTAATCTATTGGCACCATAAAAATGTTATGAGGGTTTTTAGAAGAACTCTTTCGATGCTATCCAGAACTGTCACCAAAAGAGTTGTGCCAGTTTATTATAATGTAGACCAAGTGGGTCTCTCGTAAATGATATCTCATTAACTGTTATCCCCACAAAAAATATTATTACAGTTTTCGGTAGAACTCTTAGGGTCCTATTAAGAAATACCATCAGGCCTTATGTACGAATTTATTACTTTTACATGACAATAGTGAGTCCCACATTAATTATCTCATATAATGTCACGTCACAAAAAATGTTGTTATGGTTTTTGGTAGAACTCTGTGGGTGCTATTCAGAACTGTCATCAGAACTATTCTATGAATTTCGTTTTCGTACAGAAAGTGAGTATCAGATTAAAAAAATTATCGTATAAACTATTATCGCCACAAAAATTTTCTTATCATATTCAATACAACTCTTCGGGTGCTACGCAGAACTGCGAACAGAACTGTTGTACAAATTTATTTTTCCAAACTGACAAATAATTTTTTACTATACCAAAATTTTGCTGAGTTGTTTTCTTCCCGAAATTCTGCAGAAATATTCGTCTTTCGAGAAGGGAATTCTAGAACTATTGCATACATACCAAGAACTATGAAAAAATGTATATTTATCGTGAAAGGGGTGCAAACTTCACGGGAAATGCTCATAAGCATTCCTTATTAAATTCAGTTACTACGTAAACAATTACCTGCACAGAATATGTTACTATATTTTCGATAGAACTCTTACAATGCTATCCAGAGCTGTCATCAGAACGTACGACTGGACATAATTTGTTTGTAGAGTAAGTGAGCCCCACAATTAATCAGTTATCTTACAATCTATTATAACTACAAAAAATATTATGATTATCGATAGAAGTCTTGGGGTGCTATCTAGAACTGTTCATCAAAACTGTTGTATGAATTTATTTTTTTCTGTGGAGACAGTGGGTCTAACATCAAAGCAGTTACCGTATAAACTATAATCGCCACAAAAAGATGTTACTAGGATTTTCGATAGAGCCCTTGGTGTTCTGTTCAGAACTGTTATACGAATTTACTATTTGCAAAAAATGCCAAAGAATGTTTTAGATACGAAAATTTTTTCGCGTATTCTTGTTTTCTTCGTTAAATTCTGCAGAACTATACAAATTTGTTACAAAGAACTCTAGAACTATGGCATATCTATCAAGAACTCTGAAAAAATATACATTTCTGAAAAAAAGGGTGCCAACTTCACAGTAAGTGAAAATATTTTCTCCTTAAATTGCAGTTATCTCGCAAACTATTAGCTGCACAAAAAAATGTTAGTTGGATTATCGATAGAACTATTGGGGCTCTGTCCAGAACTGTCCTCAGAACTGTTGTACGAATTTACTTTTTGCGAAAATCGACAAGAAATGGTTTCGACACCATAATTTTTACGAGTATTGTTGTTTTCTTCGGTAAATTCCGCAGAACTATTCAAATTTTGTACAAAGAACTCTAGAACTATGGCTTATCTATCAAGAACTCTGAAAAAATATATATATTTCTGAAAAAAAGGGTGCCACAGTAGGAGCTTTTATTGAGTTCTTAATTAAGTTGCAGTTACCTCTTAAACTATTACCTGCACAAAAAATTGCTACTAGGATGTTCGATAGATCTCTTCATGTGGTGTCCAGAACTGTCATCAGAGCTGTTGTATGAATATATTTATATTTTCTGTAGATAAAGTGTGTCCCACATTAAATCAATTAATCTCATAAAATATTATCGCCATAGAAAAATGTTATTGGGATTTTCGATAGAGCTTTTGCGGTTCTGTTCAGAACTGTTGCACGAGTTTAATTTTTGCGGAAATCGACAAAGAATGTCTTCGATACGAAATTTTTTTCGAGTATTGTTGTTTTCTTCGCTAAATTCTGCAGAACTATTGAAATTTTGTACAAAGAACTAGAACTATGGCATATCTACCAAGAACTCTGAAAAAATACACATTTCCGAAAAAAAGGGTGCAAACTTCACAGTAACTGAATAGATTTTCTCCTTACATTGCAATTATCTAGTAAACTATTAGCTGCACAAAAAAATGTTACATCGATTTTCGATAGAACTCTTGGAGCTCTGTTCAAAACAGTGCTCAGAACTCTTGTACTTATTTACATTTTGCGGAAATTGGCAAAGAATGTTTTCGATACGAAAAGTTTTTCGAGTATTGTTGTTTTCTTCGTTAAATTCTGCAGAACTATGCAAATTTTCTATAAAGAACTCTAGGACTATGGCACATCTATCAATAACTATGAAAAAATTGCACATTTCTCGTAAAAGGGGTGCTAACTTCACACGACTAAGTCGACGTTCCAAAACAACACAAAGGTGTTCTATAGAACATAGGATTCAGGTCAGGATCCTGTGCAGGCCACTCAATTGCGGGGATGCTCGATAGTGTTGAAAGATGCAATCGCCATTCTCGAATTGCCCTTAAATAACGGAAAGCAAGAGGGTGCTTCAAACGTCAGTGTAGGCCTGTGCTGTGATAGCGCCACGCAAAACAAGGGGTGCAAGCCCTCTGCATGAAAAACACCACCGCCTCAGACGACGTTCACCGGGCATTTTTTTTTTTTTTTTTTTTTTTTTTTTCTTTTTAGTTGGGCCTCCTTCCTCCCCTACAGCCCTACCTTGTCCGCTCCAAAATTGCCGCCATCCTAGAGTGTCGACGCAGCACATACAGCAGGGTGCATTGAGTAGCAAGACTTGTTGCCAGGAACGAAATTAAAAGCGAGGGGCATACTCTGCTATGCCGCAATGGGCGACGACACTTGACTCAGAAAGACACCTCACTCTGCAGGTGTGAAGAAATAGTGTTTTGAGAACCAAAAGGAAGAAAGAAAGAAAGATAAAATGAAAGGAAATTAAAAAACAGGGACGGCAGCACACACAAGTGAAAATGAAACTGGCGAGAGAATCCCATCGCCCAGAGAATTAACGAAGGAATAAGCTTCTATGATTGATTGCGTGATTCCTATTTTTCCAATAAAGTTTTTGCAATAATTGTTCCAATTGCGAATCTGAGGTGAGTCAAGTCAAAGATTGGTGCAAAGAACCAGGGGCAAGCCCAGGCAATGCCTGGACAAGGTGCCCTAGGCAACCTGGAACACCGTTTGACATCCATGGATCATTGCAACTTTCAAAAACCGGGCAAAAGTGGTCGTATAGTTTCGAGCAGATTCCGCCACGCGATGCTGGCTCCACAGGTAGTCCATGAAAGAGACAGCATCGGTGAGGGAAAGGTCGTAGATCGTGAAAATGGTGTGGCCCAAGAGCCACACCATTGCGTTACGTCTTGGTCGGGGTTGTGTTTGAAGATCAGGGGTAATGAACCAGTCTGTGGACACATTTGCTGGTGTTGTCCCACCGATCAGCGCTATGAGCACACGTGCAAGGGCCCACACCTCTGTGACGTGGGGGCAGAGAAGGCGATGCTCCCTGGTGTCGACGTCACCACAGCGGCCGCAAGCAGCCGAGGGCCGTAGGCGGATGGCCGCCAGGCGATAGTTAGTGGGGATTAAATTGTTGACGACACGGTACCATAGCGCCGAAACTGCCGTGGGAAGGGCTGGGTTGTTAATATTAGCCCAAACTTGGTGCCAGATGACCGACGGTCGTCTGTCCTCTAATTTATGTGGCGTGGGCTGGCCTCGGAGTGCCTGGTAAAGGCGCTTCGACGTGCGTGCCTTGTCAGTGGCCACTGTGAGGACATAACTGCGGTGGAAGTAATAGTCTCTGACCGTCGTCAGCCGGAACGGAATATGCGTCAAACAGACCGGTGCACGCGCCGAGTGTGGACGATAACGGTCGAAGAGGACCGCTGTAGTCCCACTGGGGTCGGCTTCGCGCAAAGCGGCGACACGGTGTATCAGAAGGGCCGCACATTTCCGGGAAAAGTCAATGAGGCCGAGGCCGCCATCGACCTTCGGCAGCGTACAGGTCAGCGCATCAACCTTGAACAGCGCATGCCGCCACAAGAGCCAATATACTGCTTGCGAGATGGCTCGGCCGATCTGCTTCGGCAGCGTAAGGAGTTGGGCGACATACCATGCCCGTGAGAGGAGATAACCATTAATCAGCTGGATGCGTTGATGGAGGTCGAGCCGTCGATCAGCGTGGCTCACGCAAAGGCCCCTGATGCGTGTGAGAAGCCGCCGCCACGTGAGGGTTAACATACGCTGCGGACAGGCAGTCACCTCAAGACCCAAGATACGCTGTTCCCCCACAACGCGGTACCAGGGGCGTTCGACGGTCAATGATCGTGGCCCTAGCGGAAGCAACACGGTCTTGTTGGGATTTAACTGAGCACCGGAGGCCCGTTCATAAACGTCGAGAACGCGGCGAACGGAATCGATGTCCCTGGCGTTAGCAACGAACACACCAACGTCATCGGCGTAGGCTGCACAGCGGAAGGTGACGCCTGGGAGAGCGACACCGTCGACCAACCGGCCAATGTCACGCAGCAAGGGGTCCAGCGCTAAGGCAAACAAATACATCGACAAGGGACACCCCTGTCGAACTGACCGTCTGATGGGAATGGGGCGCGACCGGCAACCGTTCACCACGATAGTGGAATTCGCCCCATCCAAGAAGTGCCGGATGATTCGTATGAAGCGCTCCCCAAAACCCATCCGCGACATAACGCCCAGCAGGTAAGGGTGCGAGACCCTGTCAAAGGCACCGGCGAAGTCCAAGGAAAGAATGGCAGCCGGGGTGCGAGTGTCAGCGGTGAGGAAGACAACATCGCGGTACAGGGAAGCGGCGGTGAAGATGTTCCGACGCGAAACGCCACAGGATTGAGTGGGGCAAAGTACCTTAGTCATCGCCTGTTGGAGACGAGAGGCCACGCATCGTGCCACCAACTTATAGTCAGTGTTAAGGACAGTGATAGGACGCAGGTCTTGAGCTCGACAGTGACCAGTCACCTTTGGAATAAGGGCAATACGTCCAGATAAAAAGTCGGCGGGTAAGTTGCATCCAGCAAAAATCTCCTCGCACATTTTGCAGAAACGGTCGCCGAGCAGGTCCCAAAATTGTTGGTAGAACTCATAAGGGAGACCGTCGGGGCCAGGTGACTTGCGTCCCGGACAGGCAAGGAGGACAGATGTGAGGTCAGCGAGTGTCAGGGGCTCGGTTAAAGAGCCGCGGTCATGACGATCCAAAGAAGTAGGCACCCCACTGACAAGTGCACGTTGGGCGGCGACGTCGACCTCAACCTCCTGGAAGAGGTGTGTGAAGTGGTCCGTCAGGTGTTGGAGGACGTCACGGTTGTCCGTGATACGCGCACCATCGTCTGTCTTAAGGCGCAGAATGGTGTTCTTCTTGGCACGAGTTCGTTCAGAGGCAAGGTGATAAAGGGATGGCTCCTCGCCTTCAATCATGGATGCAGAACGACACCGCACCACCATACCGTCGGCTTTCTCCCGAGAGAAGCGAAGGATTTGCGCTTTAATTTTGTTGAGGCGCATGCGGAGCTGATCGTACCTGTCAGCAGGAAGAGTCAGGGCGTCAGTGAGACACTGCTGATAGAAAGCCAACGTGCTACGTTTCCAGTGGGCGACGTCGCGACTATATTGCCGGATAACACGTCGCAGCCGGGGCTTCGCACAGCGGAGCCACCAAACCACCGTGGTAGGGTACCGGGAAGTGTCCACGAGACAATCCTGCCACGTTTTCGTGACAAGAGCACGAAGTTCGGGCAGGGACAGATGAAGGGTATTCATCTTCCAAGAGGTGCCACGAGGAACCGGGGCAGGACCCGCGATACGCAAGGAACACGAGTACGCACAGTGGTCACTAAAGGCCACGGGTATGACTTGGACGGCACAAAGGGCGGGAGTCAAATCAGCCGAGACATAAACACGATCAATACGGCTGGCTCCAGTGGGATAGATGTGGGTAAATTGCGTGTAGGCGGGATGGAAGTGGCGCCACGTGTCAGTAAGGTCAGCCGCCCGAAGGAGTGAAGCGAGCGCTTCACACCGCATAGGCGTCGGGACCTGGTCAACTTCGGCTACCACACAGTTGAAGTCTCCGCCAAAGACGATAGGGCGACGAGCTGCTAAGAAAGGGGGGAGATCAGACTGAAAAAGTGTTGTTCTGTCATGCCTGTGGTTAGCACCGGAAGGAGCATAGACATTTAGAAAAAGGACATCTTGAAGCATTCGTCAGACTCACACCCTGCCATCAGATCGCCACATTGTGTACCTTGATTCGGCACTCTTCACAACGTTTTTCCACTGTTCAATCGTCCAATGTTTACGCTCCTTACACCAAGCGCGGCGTCGTTTGGTATTTACCGGCGTGATGTGTGGCTCGACAATGAAATCAAAGTTTCCTCACCTCCCGCCTAACTGTCATAGTACTTGCAGTGGATCCTGAACCAGTTTGGAATTACTGTGTGATGGTCTGGATAGATGTCTGCCTATTGCCGGCCAGTGTGGCCGTGCGGTTCTAGGCGCTTCAGTCTGAAACCGCGTGACCGCTACCGTCGCAGGTTCGAATCGTGCCTCGGGCATGGATGTGTGTGATGTCCTTAGTTAGGTTAAAGTAGTTCTACGTTCTAGGGGACTGATGACCACAGATGGTAAGTCCCATAGTGCTCAGAGCCATTTGAACCACTTTTTTGTCTGGCTATTACACATTACGGCGCTCTTCAACTGTCAGCGGTCTCTGTCAGGCAACAGACGAGGTCGACCTGTACGCTTTTGCGCTGTACCTGTCCCTTCACGTTTCCACTTCACTAACTTCACTAACACATCGGAAACAGTGGACTTTGGGATGTTTATGAGTGTGGAAATCTCGCGTACAGACGTATGACGAGTTACACCCTATCACCTGCCCATGTTCGAAATCTGTGAGTTCCACGAAGCGCCCCATTCTGCTCTCTCACAATGTCTAATAACTACTGAGGTCGCTGATATGGAGTATCTGGCAGTAGGTGACAGCACAATGCACCTTATACGTAAAATGTATGTTTTTAGGGGGTGGCCGGATACTTTTGATCACACAGTGTATCTGACAGCTTTAGTTTTCACGATGCCCGGACAAAGGGTAAACCTGCATTGTACATAAATATGAGCTTAAATAAAGATGTTTTAAAATGTAAATAGTTTCGACATTAAAACAATCAGTTCCATTGTGGGAGGGAGGGAAGGAGGGAGAGAGTGAGTCAGTTTTTGTCGCTATTTGGCAATATGGAAGAAAAAACCGACGCTATGGCTGAAGCAAAAGGCGACAAGCACTGTCTTCTAAATACTGCTCATTGTTTTTTTAATACAGTTAATAAATGCAGGTTTTTTGAAAAGTTTGTACAATATTTTTCCTATTCTTGTACTGATGGAATTATCATTCGGCTCATGTCAAGTAAATCCATCAATGGAATTAAAACACCGTTTTACTGTAACCAGTCACAAGTTTTTCATTATTTCTGCTACGTGTTTCGAAGGGCTATACCTCCACCATCACGTGGATTTATGCCAATATAGTATGTAATCATAACCATGTATGTACGACTGTTCGGTAACCTGTGACACGATCTTGCAGTGGCCATATGCTCATTTTCCGGTCTTATTTACTACACATACTGTCCACTGAACAGTATGAGATGTAAATACGACCGCTGATGAAACCTATGGCCACTGAAACACAGTGCCACAAGTTTTCCCAAAAGTCGTACATGCTATTTACACAAGGTGTTTATACTTAAATTTTCGCTGCTTTAGCGGGCCCCGATGACTAACGGGTGGCCATGGGATAATGAAACTTCGTCGTAACATTTGTAAGCGGATTCGGAAGGGAAATAACGAATGACGCATGGAAAGAAAAAGATTTTAATGCCCAAATAAGAGGGTAACATTTGTTAATAGCGTACCATGATTACGTTCCAGGTTACACACATTACTCAGTGTGAATAAAATCTCCATTCCCGGCAGCCTGGAACCGCACCAGAGTGCTTTTTTGCTACGTAAAACAAGAGTGGGCCATGGAATGCTGTCGTGACAACTCGTGCAGTGCTTGAAGGTCGCACACTGCCTCCAGCATTTTCAACCATGGCAATAGTTAACGTCAACAATTTGTGGCACAACTACTCTCCCAAGACCGAATTCCTAACTCGCCTGTTAATTCGAACTTCCGAGTCATCGTCTTCAACCCCGGTGCAGAAAAGGGGCCTCTCCGTAATCCTTCAAAGCGTCATCAGTCAACAAGAGCAGCAGCACTGTTGCTGTTTTTGTGATAAAACACTGCTCACCTTGTCCAGACCCATGTCGGCCGCAGTGCACGATGACGCTCGTGTTTCAACCCTGTGTCGCCATAATCGTACCGGCGCCTAACGGCAAGTCATAACACGAGCTGTGATTTCCCTAAATCACTCCAGGCAAATGCCGGGATGGTTCCTCTGAAAGGGCACAGCCGACTTCCTTCCCCATCCTTCCCTATTCCGATGAGACCGATGACCACGCTGTCTGGTCTCCTTCCCCAAACCAACCAACCACCCATAACACGAACACTACGAACTACGCAAATCCTGTACCGCACAGTCCGAACATCACGCCTCTAAAGTTGGGAACCCTTCCGGTAAATAGTTTTCCTTCTACACTGGCTGAAGTACAGAAAGTTTAATTGCAACCTCCGTGTCCATGTCCTGTTAACTGACAATCTGCCTAATGACGGGGATCTAGCCCTCCGGAACGCGTAGTGGTAATAATAATAAATTGTGACTGGTGTTTCAATTCTTGTTCATAACGATAGCGATCAAGCACCTAAACATCCATAATAGATTCTGCTATGTATTACAGGCATTCTGATCAGAGGACGACCTGCAGATTGTTATACTCGAAGAACTATTTCACAGCCAAGATTGCATGTAAATATTTATTTTGAATTGCTGACCGGTTTCCACAGGACTTTGCTGCCGTCTTCGGATCTTTGAAAAAGATGAGATCCAAAGATGACAGCAAAATACTACTGAAACCGGTCATCAATTCAAAATAAACATTTACATGCGATATTGGTTCTGAAGTTTATTTCTTCAAATATAATAAAGTTGGTTTCTGGTATTAATAAATTCTGCTACCGTTGCTGGTCTTAATACTGATATTAGTTGCGCAATTTCTGCCAGACGGGAGGTTTCACAACTGCCCCTTCAAACTTCTGTACTTGGCGGGTCTACACGAGGTTTCCTTTGACGTCCAGCCTGAGTGGACCATAAAGCAGCTCCGCGGGCCAGTTCCACGGCCTAGGCTAGCGTTGCCAGAGATGTGCTTGCTTACCTCTGTCTGAGCGAGCCCCGGCTCGACTTTGATGACAGGAAACGTCTCGAACCGCGTCGCACCCCTCATGGCCGGCGGTGGGCAACTGTCGGCGCAGGACGGGCCGCCGCGTACCCTGGACAGACACAAACAGCCACCCGCTGTGGACAGTGGCGCGCTGGGGCCAGCCAGCACAGGCTGGGAACGGGGCGGCCCCAGCCGCGCATAACACCCCGAACTGCGAGGTCAGCAGGCGCTCAGGTGTCGCGAGCCGAGCTACCCAGCCGACGCCAGAGCTAGTCAACAACCCACACACAGCGCCTGTCGCTCACTGCCCTCTGCTCGTGAAGTGCACATACACAACGCGGTGGCTTATATGTACGTGGACGCTGGAGTCCACATTTGTACGTAAAGGCCCTTTTTTTTATTCACACGGTTTGCAGTTTGCAAAGATGGCTCGCATATTGGAAAAGGAAGATACAAGTGCAAAACAACGCAAAAAAGAATGTGGGTCTGAAAAACGTCGGTATGTGACACAGAAGAGGAATTTCACATTCTATACAAAGAGCTCGAGGAAGAGGAACTGCATTTTATATGTATTTTAGGAAGTCAAAGCAAGAGGTGTATTGCATCTTTAACTTTGGTAGTCCTGTCTTCCTCGGTTGCGTGTAATATTACGGTATATTGATAATTTTTAATTATGGACCGTCTGACAGCAACAGAATAAAACACAATTTAAGTGCCATACCCGTTTCGCCTTTATTTTCAGCAAGGCATCACACCAAAATACACACACACACACACACACAGTTATATCACACCAAAAAAACCACACACACAAATGCGTACACGAACAGATCACAGATACTTTAATAATTACGCTCGAAAGTTTGGGAATAACATTCGATCTTTGGCATAAACATTTGACAGTCGGCAACAGAAACCAAAACATTGCACTGAAACAAGCGTTCAGTTCATAGTGCTGTGGAATGGGGGGAAAAAACCGCAAATTGGCATTCATAAGAAGAAGAACAACACCAAAAATGCAATGTTGTTGTTGTGGTCTTCAGTCCTGAGACTGGTTTGATGCAGCTCTCCACGCCACTCTATCCTGTGCAAGCTTCTTCATCTCCCAGTACCTACTGCAACCTACATCCTTCTGAATCTGCTTAGTGTATTCATCTCTTGGTCTCCCCTTACGATTTTTACCCTCCACGCTGCCCTCCAATACTAAATTGGTGATCCCTTGATGCCTCAGAACATGTCCTACCAACCGATCCCTTCTTCTGGTCAAGTTGTGCCACAAACTTCTCTTATCCCCAATCCTGTTCAATACCTCCTCATTAGTTATGTGATCTACCCATCTAATCTTCAGCATTCTTCTGTAGCACCACATTTCGAAACCTTCTCTTCTCTTCTTGTCCAAACTATTTACCGTCCATGTTTCACTTCCATACATGGCTACACTCCATACAAATACTTTCAGAAATGACTTCCTGACACTTAAATCTATACTCGATGTTAACAAATTTCTCTTCTTCAGAAACGCTTTCCTTGCCATTGCCAGTCTACATTTTATATCCTCTCTACTTCGACCATCATCAGTTATTTTGCTCCCCAAATAGCAAAACTCCTTTACTACTTTAAGTGTCTCATTTCCTAATCTAATTCCCTCAGCATCACCCGACTTAATTCGACTACATTCCATTATCCTCGTTTTGCTTTTGTTGATGTTCATCTTATATCCTCCTTTCAAGACACTGTCCATTCCATTCAACTGCTCTTCCAAGTCCTTTGCTGTCTCTGAAAGAATTACAATGTCATCGGCGAACCTCAAAGTTTTTATTTCTTCTCCATGGATTTTAATACCTACTCCGAATTTTTCTTTTGCTTCCTTTACTGCTTGCTCAATATACAGATTGAATAACATCGGGGAGAGGATACAACCCTGTCTCACTCCCTTCCCAACCACTGCTTCTCTTTCATGTCCCTCGACTCATAACTGCCACCTGGTTTCTGTACAAATTGTAAATAGCCATTCCCTCCCTGTATTTTACCCCTGCAACCTTTAGAATTTGAAAGAGAGTATTCCAGTCAACGTCCGCCCCTCGTGGTCTCGCGGTAGCGTTCTCGCGTCCCGAGCACGGGGTCCAGGGTTCGATTTCTGGCGGGGTCATGGATTTTTCCTGCCTCGAAATGAGTGGGTGTTGTTGTGTCGTCTTCATCATCATCATTCATCCCCATTACGGTCGGAGGAAGGCAACGGCAAACCACCTCCATTAGGACCTTGCCTAGTAAGGCGGTGCGGGTCTCCTGCATCGTTCCCCTACGCTCTGTAAAGAAGCATGGGACTTCATTCATTCACTCATTCCAGTCAACATTGTCAAAAGCTTTCTCCAAGTCTACAAATGCTAGAAAAGTAGGTTTGCCTTTCCTTAATCTTTCTTCTAAGATAAGTCGTAAGGTCAGTATTGCCTCACGTGTTCCAGTATTCCTACGGAATCCAAACTGATCTTCCCCGAGGTCGGCTTCTACTAGTTTTTCCATTCATCTGTAAAGAATTCGTGTTAGTATTTTGCAGCTGTGGCTTATTAAACTAATTGTTCGGTAATTTTCACATCTGTCAACACCTGCTTTCTTTGAGATTGGGCCGGCCGCGGTGGTCTCGCGGTTAAGGCGCTCAGTCCGGAACCGCGCGACTGCTACGGTCGCAGGTTCGAATCCTGCCTCGGGCATGGATGTGTGTGATGTACTTAGGTTAGTTAGGTTTAATTAGTTCTAAGTTCTAGGGGACTGATGACCACAGATGTTAAAAAGGGACTGATGACCACAGATGTTAAGTCCCATAGTGCTCAGAGCCATTTGAACCATTTGGGATTGGAATTATTATATTCTTCTTGAAGTCTGAGGGTATTTCGCCTGTTTCATACATCTTGCTCACCAGATGGTAGAGTTTTGTCAGGACTGGCTCTCCCAAGGCCGTCAGTAGTTCCAATGGAATGTTGTCTACTCCGGGGGCCTTGTTTCGACTCAGGTCTTTCAGTGCTCTGTCAAACTCTTCACGCAGTATCGTATCTCCCATTTCATCTTCATCTACATCCTCTTCCATTTCCATAATATTGTCCTCAAGTAGATCGCCCTTGTATAGACCCTCTATATACTCCTTCCACCTTTCTGCTTTCCCTTCTTTGCTTAGAACTGGGTTTCCATCTGAGCTCTTGATGTTCATACAAGTGGTTCTCTTATCTCCAAAGGTCTCTTTAATTTTCTTGTAGGCAGTATCTATCTTACCCCTAGTGAGATAAGCCTCTACATCCTTACATTTGTCCTCTAGCCATCCCTGCTTAGCCATTTTGCACTTCCTGTCGATCTCATTTTTGAGACGTTTGTATTCCTTTTTGCCTGCTTCATTTACTGCATTTTTATATTTTCTTCTTTCATCAATTAAATTCAATATTTCTTCTGTTACCCAAGGATTTCTACTAGCCCTCGTCTTTTTACCTACTTGATCCTCTGCTGCCTTCACTACTTCATCACTCAAAGCTACCCATTCTTCTTCTACTGTATTTCTTTCCCCCATTCCTGTCAATTGTTCCCTTATGGTGTCCCTGAAACTCTGTACAACCTCTGGTTCTTTCAGTTTATCCAGGTCCCATCTCCTTAAATTCCCACCTTTTTGCAGTTTCTTCAGTTTTAATCTACAGGTCATAACCAATAGATTGTGGTCAGAGTCCACATCTGCCCCTGGAAATGTCTTACAATTTAAAACCTGGTTTCTAAATCTCTGTCTTACCATTATATAATCTATCTGATACCTTTTAGTATCTCCAGGGTTCTTCCATGTATACAACCATCTTTCATGATTCTTGAACCAAGTGTTAGCTATGATTAAGTTGTGCTCTGTGCAAAATTCTACCAGGCGGCTTCCTCTTTCATTTCTTAGCCCCAATCCATATTCACCTACTACGTTTCCTTGTCGCCCTTTTCCTACACTCGAATTCCAGTCACCCATGATTATTAAATTTTCGTCTCCCTTCACTATCTGAATAATTTCTTTTTTTTCGTCATACATTTCTTCACTTTCTTCGTCATCTGCAGAGCTATTTGGCATATAAACTAGTACTACTGTAGTAGGTGTGGGCTTCGTATCTATCTTGGCCACAATAATGCGTTCACTATGCTGTTTGTAGTATCTTATCCGTACTCCTATTTTCCTATTCATTATTAAACCTACTCCTGCATTACCCCTATTTGATTTTGTGTTTATAGCCCTGTAGTCACCTGACCAGAAGTCTTGTTCCTGCTGCCACCGAACTTCACTAATTCCCACTATATCTAACTTTAACCTATCCATTTCCCTTTTTAAATTTTCTAACCTACCTGCCCGATTAAGGGATCGGACATTCCACGCTCCGATCCGTAGAACGCCAGTTTTCTTTCTCCTGATAACGACATCCTCTTGAGTAGTCCCCGCCCGTGGATCCGAATGGGGGACTATTTTACCTCCGGAATATTTTACCCAAGAGGACGCCATCATCATTTAATCATACAGTAAAATGCAATAGGAGCGTAATATGTAAGAAATTGTCCACGCAACTTGTAAGTACAGTCCAAAACATTATTACTTAATAGGAAATACCAACCACCAGAACTGTTTATAACCTACAGGTACAGTGACAAAAATGCAAATTAAATAGCAAACTTATGTACATATTCCAGGCCACTGATGATGCCTTGCAGAAAATAAAGGCAAAACGCGTATGGCTCTAAAATTGCGTTTTACTTAGTTGCTGTCAGACGGCATATAAGTAAAAATTATAAATATACCGTAATCAAAACAAGAGTTTTTCTTCATTTGTTGTGGCAAACTGCACACAGAATCGCTAAAAGGAATATATTGTTACGGGATACCATCACAGCCTGTGAAAAATTAATTTGTTTAAGATTAAGCTGCCAGTCCAGTGCAAATTTTTACGCAGTACAAAATTGTTAAGGCTTTCGTGGTCACTTGTTGACAAACTGCTTGTTGGCTTCTGTCTCAGGTACTTCGGCCGACGTTTGTATGACGATTTTTCTGACGTTTCGCCAACACGAGTGGCTGGCATTCTCAAATGTTCACCCTGCATTGCTAGTGGTGCACTAGATGTGCAAGAGGAGAAACGCACGGCGTTGGCACGCCAGGTACATACAATCTACGCCCGTGAGCTCGACTCCAGTCCACCACCAGCAATGGAGGGTGAAGCTTTGACAATTCCAGCCACTCAAGTTGGCGAAACGTCAGAAAAAACATCAAACAAACGTCAGAAAGAACCCGAACAGAAGCTAACAGGCAGTTTTATGCGATAGTCATATCTCCCTCTATACCACGGGCGTCGCTATGTTTTGGCCCAAGGAGCTGTTTCATATGAAACAAAAATTTAACATTTATTTCACGTAAAACCCCAAAAAGAGCATTCCATCAAGCGTCTTTCGTATCATATCCAATTACAATAAGAATGTCTCAGTTCACTGATTCAACTACCGTTAGATTTTCAGGTACATTCCTGTTAAAAAAAAAAAAAATAAAAACTATGTTGGATTTATTTTGAAAGGCCCGCGCGACATATAGTTCACCTCGGAGATACGCAACTAACAATCAGAAGTAATATGGATTGCGCAACCGGAGACGTCTGTTGCGCCGCGCGGGTGAGACGAGTGCCAGAGTCAACCAATACATTCCACGTTTAATTTTACTGCAAACTCACAACACAATCGGCCATAAAGTTACGGACCCTCGTGGTGCACATTGGTTCACCATAGACCTCTCGTAACCACAAGTAATCAAAGCAGCTTTAATCTTCTTACAATTAATCTGTGATAATTCTCTTTAATTTTCGTAGGCTTGCATTTATTTTATGTATTCAGTTATGGTGAGCAGGTACGCCAGTCAACATTAGCAATGGTTTCTGCATCAGTACTTTCTTTTAATTTTGGTAGTACAAAATAAATAAATATTTAATTACAATAATATGTTTTTACTGACGACGCTTAAGGATTCCGTATTACAAAGGCAGAAAAGGGACCTAACTAGTGCAACTTCAAAAAATTCAAATGGCTCTGAGCACTATGGGACTTAACATCGGAGGTCAGCAGTCCCCTAGAACTTAGAACTACTTAAACCTAACTAACCTAAGGACATCACACACATCCATGCCCGAGGCAGGATTCGAACCTGCGACCGTAGCGGTCGCGCGGTTCCAGACTTAAGCGCCTGGAACCGCTCGGCCACACCGGCCGGCAGTGCAACTTCATCCACTTGTCATTCTCTCTTATTTACAAAAACTAATAATGATATAGACTTGAAAAGTAGAATAGTTTTAAGAAGCAATCATAACAAAAGAAGTAAAAATGGGGATCGAAATTTTAAAGTAAGGCTGCTAGGTTAGGTGAAGCTTATGTAATTTTTTATATTCATGTTACATATCAGTTCCATAAAGCAGTTGAATACTACTCTCAAAAATCCTCGGGAGAACAGACTACGAATTTTCCCAAGTGCGCATAATAGTCAAATGATAACAGGTAACTCGACAATGCTACTAGCCTTCCCTGTGAAGGACCAGGGTTCGATTCCCAGGCGGGTTGTATTTTTAAACACAGGTGCATAGATGATATACATTTTTAAACATAGTTGCATGCTCTAAAAGCATTTCCGTGAATCGTGAAAACCATAAAGATTGAAAAAAAAAAACAGTGCTCGAGACTGGTAACTGCTGGATTGCTGGTTCGAGTCTGGTTTCGGTCATAACGTTTTTAGTTTTTTTCCGGTCAGTCCGAACACCAACGTCATGTAAATTATGCTAATTAGCACTATTTAATTTTTATTTTTACGAAAAATGCGCGTCTTCTTATTTCTAATTACATACAACACACAAAAATCCAGTTGTCACTGCTGATATAAATCCCTAATCACCGATCCTGTATATGTACATAAGTTTGTTTAAAAAAAGAAAAACATTTCAAATTAATTTTTTTCCGTCTTCATGTACCCTACACTTCACGGATTGCCCGTGAAACATGAACCTTTGTTTAAAAATTTACCACAACTGGAAATCGAAGGCCACCAACGTTGCAGTTGGGTGTCCTACCACAGAGCCACATACCCATCAAAACAGTCAGTTTGCTTTATGGTGTTAAACAACTTCGGGGAACTTTAATGTCGATTTTGTGCATCGAACTACTTTAGGTAACTGATATATGATTCTAACTTCATATACCATATACATAAAAAATTACGAAACTCCGATTACCGTGTGGCATCTTTGTCAGTTTCCGACTTACGGTAAAAAAATGACTGTTTCAGTTCAAGACTAACTTGGTCTGGTGTCAACTAGTAAACAAATAAGACCTAAAAGAGGAAAGCTGTAGAGGAGTTGACAACTTTTCAAGACAACTGGGCTGTAAACTATGTTTTTGTGGACTGTAAGACAAAACCCATATGTCTGATATGGTATGAATCTGTCTCGGCTCCAAAAGAATATAACAAGGAAGTGCATCACGAGACTAAACAAGCAGTTATGTTTAACAAGTACAAAGGACAATTACGACAAGATCGGATAAACTGCTTAAAAAGAAAACTTAAAAAGAAAACATATTTGGCCAAGATGAAATATTCAGCGTTTTACAAACATTCTTCAAAAATGACTTCATTATTTGGAAACACCTGTGTAACCGCTTTTTACTCGGATGACTTACATCAAATCACAAATGAGAACACGAATTACTGATGTTCATCTGAAAAACTCTTTGCGTGTAGCAATAACTTCAGTTGAATCACTTAGTTACGTCAAACAAAGCTATACATGCCACTAATATTGTAGTTAATTAAATAGTATAATAAATGGTCTTTCCTCAGACTTGCTTTATTTTTTAAAAAATAAATTAACACTTCTTGCTTGTTATGGTTCACGAAACAAAAATTGGTACTACGGCCTGCAGGGAAATCCCTTCTCAAAAATTTGGCCCGACTGCCGAAAGGGTTGGTTACCCCTGCGTATACCCTTCCCTTGAAGATCTATAGGTTTCCTTCACGTCTTGAATTTGGCTTTTAATAGTTCAAAGGTCTTATTTGTACTGAGGTTGGCTAATGAAATCACATGTTGTTGTTGTTGTGGTCTTCAGTCCTGAGACTGGTTTGATGCAGCTCTCCATGCCACTCTATCCTGTGCATGCTTCTTCATCTCCCAGTACCTACTGCAACCTACATCCTTCTGAATCTGCTTAGTGTATTCATCTCTTGGTCTCCCTCTACGATTTTTACCCTCCACGCTGCCCTCCAATGCTAAATTTGTGATCCCTTGATGCCTCAGGACATGTCCTACCAACCGATCCCTTCTTCTAGTCAAGTTGGGCCACAAACTTTTCTTCTCCCCAATCCTATTCAATACCTCCTCATTAGTTACGTGATCTACCCACCTAATCTGCAACAATCTTCTGTAGCACCACATTTCGAAAGCTTCTATTCTCTTCTTGTCCAAACTATTTATTGTCCATGTTTCACTTCCATACATGGCTACACTCCATACAAATACTTTCAGAAACGACATAGGCCTTAATATTGACCACTGACGCTTGCATAACTGTTTCCCATTCAATCCAGAGAGCTACTTAAGCGTATGTAAGACTGATACAAGAACATATTTAATCAAAACACTTTAATACATTACTTGACGTATACTTAACAAAAAAGCATTTCGCCACTACTGCAGTGTCTGAGGTTTCAGTCCATTACTTTATGAAACATTAAAAACACGTGACAACACACAAATAAATTCCACTAACTAATGACTCTGATTCAATCCACAGCACTATTATCACTTCAAGTTGCAGCCATAATGCAATCCATTTTATTGTAAAATACTGAACGCGGGACTGGCACTTATAAAATCCACTTTATGAATACAAAAATGGAAAATCTAGGTTGGAATGTAAAAATGTTATGAAAAGGATAGTTTCTCCTCACCATACAGCGGAGGTGGTGGGCTGATAGGCTCAACAAAAGAATTGTGGCCTCAGCAGTCAAAGACTGCAGTCGTGGGTGTGTGACTTTCTTTGTGTGTGTGTGTGTGTGTGTGTGTGTGTGTGTGTGTGTGTGTTGTATTTCCGACGAAGGCCTTCTTAGCCGAAAGCTCGTTTTCTGACAGTCTTTTTTGTTATGCCCATCTGCGAATCAGCATCTCAGGTATATGGTGAGTAATAACCATTTTTTCATAACACTGTTGCACTTTATAAATGTAGCAGATGGCAGTTAATTTAGTACGCTCGTGTTGTACAGCTCAGACTGCTGCCTCGCTATTTCAATTAATCTTTTGTCATTTATTAGAAAACTACCCTCTGCTTGGCTCGCATATCAGTAGTTTTGTTAGGATGAGTCATCATGAATTAGTAAGCTAGTAATTTTACGAGATGTCGATGTTTATAGTGGTGTAGAGACGTATGTATAAGAAATGTATGCAGCACTTGTATGTAGGTACATAATGAACGTGTTTCTATTACCTCGCTGTATGTCGAATCTGAAAACATGCATTATATTTTTAATCATATTTTTAAAAATGCCACAGTTCATTACATTAGTGCAGAAGTAGAGTTTTTAGGGGTTTCTCTGGCTCACCTTGTACTGGATGTGAGATTTTGCCACCACAGCAACACATACCATGCGTTTCTCCCTTCCATTTTAATGCGTTATGTGCCTACATTTTTGATCCATCCCCCTAATATATGATTAACATAATCAGTTAATAGATCATAATCAAGGGCAGCATCACCAAAAGTTTCCCCGCGTTGCGCATGTAAAGCTATGATAGCCTTTAACTGACGCCGTCGCGTGTCTCCAAGCGTCTAGAAAGCTCCAACAGACGTGTCACGCCCAGCGTCTAAAATGCGACGGGCTTGTGAGTGTTCTGATGTCCCTGCAGCTCTTAAGGCCGCCTGATGTTCTGCATCCCATTTCTGGCGGACTTGAGACTGCTCTTAGTTTTGTTTGATTCGAGTAACTTCCGCAGTTTGAGCTGCCTTAGAACTACGCGCTAAATCAGACCGGTTTGAGAGGCTTGGGTAATAGTTTTTAAAACGATTCTCGGGCCTACTGACCGATTTTATTGTTGTATTTCCACAGACCTTTGGAGAAAAGAGAACAACCTGTATGAATATCAAGAGCTCAATGTAAAACCAGTCCTAAGCAAAGAAGGAACGGATTGTTATAGAGGGCCTGTACGATGGAGATGTACTTGATGGCAATATTGTGGAAATGGAAAAGGGCGTAGATAAAAATGAGGAAGGTGGTGCGACACTGCGTGAAGAATTTGACAAAGCACTGAAAGGAGTAAATCGAAACAAAGCTCCGGGAGTAGACAACATTCTGTAAGAACTACTGATAGCCTTGGGAGAGCCAGCCCTGACAAGACTATTCTATCTGATGAGCAAGATGTATGGGACAGGCGAAATACCCTCAGATTTCAAGAAAAATATAATAATTTCAATCCCGAAGAAAGCAGATGTCGACAGGTGTGAAAATTACCGAACTATCAGTTTAATAAGTCACGGTTGCAAAAAAGCTTTGAGGTTCGCCGATGACATTGTAATTCTGTCATCGGCAGCAAAGGACCTGGAAGAGCAGTTGAACGGAAAGGAGGATGTAAGATGACCATCAACAACAGCAAAACGAGGGTAATGGAATACAGGCGAATGAAATCTGGTGATGCTGAGGGAATTAGGTTAGGAAACGAGACATTTAAAGTAGTAGATGAGTTTTGCTATTTGGGAAGCAAAATACAGGATGATGGTCGAAGTAGGGAGGATATAAAATGTAGACTGACAATGGTAAGAAAAGCTTTTCTGAAGAAGAGAAATTTCTTAACATCGACTATAGATTTAACTGAAAGTATTTGTATGGAGTGTAGCCATGTATGGACGTGAAACATGGACGAGAAACAGTTTAGACAAGAAGAGAATACAGGCTTCTGAAACGTGGTATTACAGAAGAATGTTCAAGATTAGATGGGTAGATCACATAACTAATGAGGAGGTACTGAATAGAGGAGACAAATTTGGCGCACAACCTGATTAGAAGAAGGGATAGATCAATAGGACATATTCTGAGACGTCAAGGGGTTACCAGTTTAGTACAGGAGGGAAGCGTCGGGGGCAAAAATCGTACAGGGAGACCAAGAGATGAATACTGTAAGCAGATTCAGAAGGATGTAGGTTGCAGTAGTTACTAGAGTTGAAGAGGCTTGCACGGGATAGAGTGGTATGGAGAGCTGCATCAAACCAGTGTTTGGACTGAAGACCACAACACCAACAACTCCACCAAAACTCTCCAGCTACATCAGGTGGTATAGGAACTCAAAATCATAAACCACGCGCACAATAACACTGTCACGGAATAATCTATAGGCACTAAGAGTCGCCGACCACCGCACCAGCGTTGTCTGCATGCCACTCACGTATACCATATTTAAAAATGTTAATAATGCGCAAAAATATACTACATTTTAAAGTAGTCTAGGCCTTATTCAGAGTTCAAGCTATCTTCATATAAAATACCATCGGTATCAATTCAGCGGTAGAGTCGTGAAAACGTAGCAGAATGAGTTACTTTCACGATTAATAATACCGGTATCAGTGTGGAAGTATGAATTTAACACGTTGAGAACTGAATAAGCATTCTATCGATTACGTTGAATAATATTATGTAGAACATATCATCCAATAAAAGCGTTTTCCCAAACATGATAAAGTTCAAAAGTTAAAGAGTAAATTGCTTCTTTCAAGAATAATTATTGTTCAGTATTTTGCGTTATATACTTCTGACCAATAAATATGTTGTGCTACAAACTTTCTAAATCAACATATTTTCTTCCTCAGCGTTCAGGCTATCGCCATACCAGATTTTATCAAAGTCTATTCAGCTGTTCAGTCGTGAAAGCGCAACAGAGTTACTTTCGCATACTTTAGTATTAGTACGGAAGTATCGATTGGTGAAACACCCGAACGATCCGTCCTTCAGTCCATTGAACTACCATTATGAAAAAATTCTCGCAACATAAGAATTATGTGCTACAATTGAAAACATATATTGGCATATATTTAGTACTTCTGACTTCCGAACGCTGAACTCTATATATCTGAAAAAATTCAGCCATTTGTTCTGGGCAGGTAATACTGACTTTCAATTATCCTTTGAAACTTTTGAAGCCAGAAAATTCTTCATAGCACATACTGATCAAACATTGCTGAGTCACAAATATCTACTTTTTTTTCCTTTAAATAAACCAATATCCTTCCTATTCCATTAATTTAGTCGAAGACATCCACGCAAAAATGTCAAAACCTGATGGTTGATGAGACCACATTGTAAGAGTTTCGTAAGACTTTGTTACATCACAATAAAATTTTTCGATGGCTAGTTCATAGCAGTGATCTTCAGCATTTTTAAAATTTCTTTAGTTTTCTCTTGTAGTGAAATTACAGTATTCTTAATAATGACCTTCACCTCAAGATACATATGTTACTACTCACAATTTTCTTTATTTTCTTACTAAACAAACTCAGCTGATGGTGAATAAACAAAAAGCAAGCCTCGCTAATAAAAAGCAAGGAAAACTTCTGCCAGCGTCTTTGGTTTTTTCAGAGCTTTCTAAAGTTGTAAAATTCTCTCGACTGTAGGCATTAGAGACAGCCATTTAGTTTTAGAGTATGGAAAAATTTCTCTGCAACAAGTATCCACAATTTCACAATAGTCAGCAAGTACTGAGGTTCTGATTGTGTAGATGGAAAAGTGCTTAAAATGTTTCGCTACAATCAACTCTATATCAACAGATAAAATGTCTGCAGCAGCCAGCAGTCGAAACAGTGTTATGTAACTTGTGTGCTGGACAAGCCCACTCCTTGCATGTTCTTCCCAAGTTCCGGTTTTAAACGACTGAATGTGAATGGCTTATTTCAATAGTGGTACAAGTCCATTTTTGTTCATTCTCAGATACAGAGTCCTAAAGTTAAATGAGCGCTGAAAAATCTGCAGTTGAGATATCAAAAATATTCAAGTATATGTTCTTTTCACCTCTGCGATTCCATCCCCCCCCCCCCCCCCCCAATTGGTGTTGTCACCGCAAAATGCTACACAATTTTTTAAAGTAATTCTAAGATCTGTGAGCTCAGGAATGCAGAAGTTGGATATAGTCACCGACGTTTCATTTCAACTGTCGGTGGCCTCTGTCAGTCAACAGATGAGGTCGGCCTGTACGCTTTTGTGCTGTACGTGTCCCTTCACGTTTCCACTTCACTATCACATCGGAAACAGTGGACCTAGGGATGTTCAGGAGTGTGGAAATCTCGCGTACAGACTTATGACACAAGTGACCTGATCACGTTCGAAGTCCGTGATTTCCGCGGAGCGCCCCATTCTGCTCTCTCACGATGTCTAATGACTACTGAGGTCGCTGATATGGAGTACCTGGCAGTAAGGTGGCAGCACAATGCACCTAATATGAAAAACGTATGTCTTGGAGGTGACCGGATACTTTTGATCACATAGTGTAACTGTTGGAGTACCCATTGCCCCTCAGACCGCTTTCCAAGTGCTCCACATCGTGTCTGAGGTGGTGTGGTTCCCATATCCGTCTTGCTCGCGTTACGAACGTATTAATCACGCCTCTTTTCTGGCTCGGGCGGTGATTTGACAGTTTCTGCAAATATCGGTCCGTATGCGTCGGTTTTCGGTACGCGCAGTGTACCAGGTTATCAATATCCGTCGTGAACAGCACATCTAGAAAGCGTAGCTGTTGGCATGAAGGCCGTTCAAGTGCCTTAGAAAGTCACCGAGCTGTTCCTCACCATACAACGAAGTATCGTCGACGTATCCGCACCACACCTTAGGTTTACAAGGTGTCAAGTCCACTGTCTGTGCTCGAAATGTTCCATGAAGAAGCTGGCCGTCACTGGATTAAGTGGACTACTCATGGCGACGCCTTCCAAAACAACATCAAGGCTAAGCAGAATATCGTTTGGTCCGAATTTTAGTTTCTTCAGCTTCTCACTGAAATGTCCGCAGTCGTTTATGTACGTGTCATTCTTTCCTAAGTGTGGCTGCAGCAGAGGCCACGTGTCTCGCCAGTTTATACCTCAGTGAACAAGGAGCGCTAAAAATCGGTCTTAATGGAACATTACTCTTATGGATCTCTGGTAATCCATACACATGAAGTAGTAGAGCTTCTAGTTGTACAGGTTCCTCTGTATGAGAGAGATCCGCTTAGTTTTCGGTAAGTCTTCGGCTCTAATAGGTCTCGGATCTTCTTCTCATGATCTTCGGCGTTAATTACGGCAGTCGCGTATCCCTTATCAGCAGACGATACCAATACGCTCTTGTCGGCGTCAAAACTCTTGATAGCTCGTAACTCTTCTTTCTTCCTGTTGCGATCTGGTGGTTTTGCTCGACGCAGTATTCTGGCGGTTTCGTGCGTTTTTCCTCAGCTCTTTCTCAAGGGAGGATCCGAATGGCCATTAGCAATGATGTCCTTCATTGGTATAGTTCTCGGGGTGATAGCAAAATTCCCTCCTTTTTGAAGCGCGGACTGTTCCCTTTTGGTCAATTGTCGTTCAGTGAGGTTGACCACTGTGCGTGACCTGTCGAGAAACGGTTTGTAATTCTGCTCTGCACATCTTGCACTTTTTCTTCCGTCACCCAGTGCAGGGGTCGAGTTCGTTCTGCATGCTTCTGTGAGTAATGCTGTCGATCTTGTCCCAGTCGTCTCGATGCATACTGATACTTAATTGATGCCGGCCGGAGTGGCCGAGCGGTTCCAGGCGCTTCAGTCTGGAACTGCGCGACCGCTACGGCCGCAGGTTCGAATCCTGCCTCGGGCATGGATGTGTGTGATGTCCTTGGGTTAGTTAGGTTTAAGTAGTTCTAAGTTATAGGGGAATGATGACCTCAGCTGTTGAGTCCCATAGTGCTGAGAGCCATTTGAACCATTTGAACTTTGTTGATACAAAATGTCCAGCAGTTCCTCATCCCTTCTTGCCAAGCACCTCTGTGATGCTTGGATTCGCTCCCGAAAAAGAGCTTGTTCCATTGAATGATTCAGAGGAATGTCTGCCTGTACCACCTACAATGAATCCATGGACATCCCAGTCTTACTCGATAGGTTACAGTTGCATCCGACTAGTATTGCATTATCAATCTACTAGGAGGAGACTTTCCTCGAATGACTCTAAAACTGCCACGGCGGACTTGTGTGGCAGGTAAAAACGTCTGATAATAACACGTAAGTTCATCTAGAACTCTTATACGCATCCAGATAACTTCACAGTCAGCCTCAATTTCAACCTCGATAGACACAACACTTTTGTCGATTGCAATGAATACTCCACCCTCCTATGGCGTCTAATACGTCTTTCCATTATGCCTCACCGAATATTTCACTGAGACTGGGGCAGAGAGAGAGCAAATTTATCTAACTTTGCTTCTTACTACTTTAATCGTATTTTCTACATTTTAACCACGTTCATGTCTACAAACTTTCATAATGGTGCTGATAACCTCCACGTTCAGCGCCCCCTACACCACAAACAAACACACACACACACACACACACACACACACACACACACACACACACACATGAAGACATGTTCGTTTCACTAACTAAATTAGCTGTGCTGTTTCCTGTTCAGAATCGCATACTGTGTGTGTGTGTGTGTGTGTGTGTGTGCGTGTGTGTTACACTGATTCTGTTAGATGAGTGTAGCCGTCAAAGGGAGCTTGATGCTGTTGACCCGGAATGCAGTTACTCTGAGAGCAATCAGTAGCTGCAAGGGCGCGAGTGCGCGCCCTCGGCAAGAGTGAAAACTCTGGTAATTGGCGATATCGAACGGGCGCGGTCCGCGCGCGCCGCGGCGGCTGAAGGTGACCCCGCGCGACCTGACCCGAAACCCCGGTTGCCGGGGTTACCACACATCTGCGCATGCGGCGAGGTGCCCGAGGCTAGGTGGGCGGGGCCCGCAGCCTCCGCTGATACGATTCCGCTGTGCCACTATCGATCCTCTATGTTGTGCTACAGTTCTGACGTCACTGTCGTTCATGGAATTCTTCATTTGTGGCCATTTTCGCAGGAAACTTACTGCTTATTTACATTGGCAGCAATGTACATATCGGCTGCACTGCGGCTTTTGATAACGTAAAGCCACAAGTCCCTCTTTTCCCCAGATATTGCCACTTCCTTTGTCTCCCTTCGTATGCTGGGGAGGGTGGAAGACAGACGAAGCAATAAATGTCTATACGTACATGCCGCAACCCACTGAAGAGTTGGATGTCGAGGGTACTTCTTACCATCTTAACCATATCTGTTCCAGGCAAAAAATGACGTCCTGTAAGTACGCGCACGTGTCTTATCTCCCTTATTCAAATTCCAGTGGGAGATAACGATGGAATCACAGAACTGTCGCACTGTCCTCGTCCAGTGCCTGTTAATTAAATTTACCCAACAAATTTATCGAGAACAACGTCGCCTTTCTTCCAACGATCCCAGTTTCAGCTCTCTGAACATCACTGCTACACTTTCATATGGACCGTACTAACCCATTATGATCCTAGCAGTTGTTCCTGAACCATACAATGGTTTAATAATAATACTCACGTAATTTACTCTCAAATTTCTTTCAGGTGATGCGGCCGAAACAAAGTGGAAAATTTACGGGACGGTTACTTGAGGTACAAGAAAAGCTTAAAAGGTGTAATCGGACAAGCCAAAAAGTACCGCAAGTGGCCATGAAGTGACGCACGCTAATTTTGGATAACACGCTTTGACCGCGCTTCCCAATCATCAATATACCGAATGTAGAAACAGAAGATTCCATGTCACTTGATAACGGAACTCCTGAACCTCACTACTCCGCAGATGACAAAGTCATTGACTCTTGAAAATTTCTCGTGTATTCAGCCAGGTAGCGTCGTCCAAAAGGCGTGATATTTCGGCAAACCAACTTCTTGCCATCTTCAGGCGTTCTTGGTGTCAGACGCCTAAATTCACAGGCCTGTTTATATGTATACTTTGGCTGTCAGACACCAAGAACGCCTGAAGATGGCAAGAAGTCGGCTTGCCGAAATATCACGCCTTTTGGACGACGCTACCTGGCTGAATACCAGAGAAATTTTCAAGATTTCTGCACGCCGAGAAAATCTCAGATCACACAAAGTCATTGACTATTTGGAAATGGAAATTTTTGGTAAGTTCCTATGGGACCAAACTGCTGGGGTGGTCGATTCCTAGGCTTACACACTACTTAATTTAACTTAAAGTAACTTACGCTAAGGACAAGACGAACACCGATGCCCGAGGGAAGACTCGTACCTCCGACGGGGCAGCCGCGCAAACCATGACAAGGTGCCTAAGACCGTGCGGCTACCCTGCAAGGCATTGACTATTTGCAAAGCAGCTGTAAGTGTAGTATTCTCGTTGCCACTGTTGTATTTCGTGATGGGCAGTCCTGTCTTTTATGGTGAGCAAAACGTACAGGGCAAGACTTCACTAAATTCACAGGCGTGTTTACAAGTCTACATTGGCTGTCCACTCGGCTGTGTAGGCACTCGTTGTGGCTGCTTTGGGCGGTCGCCAGCAAGGGGCGACTCGACCCGACAAATCGGAGCCTGATGAAACTTATCGGCGCCTGAATTATATTGCTCTAAGATTTGCAACACTTGGGGAAGTGATGGATCTGAGTACTTTACCATCTGCTCTTGTATTCCACTACCTGGGCTACTGAATGTTATTGCATCCCTAATCAATAAATCAATGTAAAAGTTACAACAACTACACTTAAATTTACACTTCCTAGTCATGCCCTTTAGTTCTGTGTACCACTGGTAGTATGTCTGCCCCGGCTTTTTCTGCAAGCGAAAAAACTGATATCTAGCTGCACCTACTTGGATCTGCTGGTCACTTGGTTGTGCGGCCGACGCACTTTGTGCAGCCGGTAGTTGTTGTACCGTCGTCAGCAAAGCAGCAATTTGTTGGTTCTGAAACCAGGAAATTTCAAACCACAGCAAACTTTCGGGTTACAGATCCCGGGTTCAAGCCTCAGTCAGTAGTAGGATCACTTTTTTGGCGTCACTTGCCGCTGTTTCACCCCTAGCAATGATTTAGACAGGATGAATCACACCTCCACCTCAAAACTTTCAGAGGTTGTTCACGGATTCCTTCTGAGCATTTTTTTTATTTATTTTATTTTATTTTTTTTAAATCAAGGGCCCACGGTCTCTCGTGGCACGTTACACGGTTGTTGCATCTCATCTGGTTTCTTGCTCCAGTTATTTTTGTATATGTATTGTGTTACATTGCCGTGAGCCAATACTGACCCTACGACTTATCTTAGAAGAAAGATTAAGGAAAGGCAAACCTACGTTTCCAGCATTTGTAGACTTAGAGAAAGCTTTTGACAATGTTGATTGGAATACTCTCTTTCAAATTCTGAAGGTGGCAGGGGTAAAATACAGGGAGCGAAAGGCTATTTACAATTTGTACAGAAACCAGATGGCAGTTATAAGAGTCGAGGGGTATGAAAGAGGAAGCAGTGGTTGGGAAGGGAGTGAGACAGGGTTGTAGCCTATCCCCGATGTTATTCAATCTGTATATTGAGCAAGCAGTAAAGGAAACAAAAGAAGAGTTCGGAGTAGGTGTTAAAATTCATGGAGAAGAAATAAAAACTTTGAGGTTCGCTGATGACATTGTAATTCTGTCAGAGACAGCAAGGGACTTGGTAGAGCAGTTGAACGGAATGGCAGTGTCTTGAAAGGAGGGTATAAGATGAACAACAACAAAAACAAAACGAGGATAATGGGATGTAGTCGAATTAAGTCGGGTGACGCTGAGGGAATTAGATTAGGAAATGAGACGCTTAAAGTAGTAAAGGAGGTTTGCTATTTGGGGAGCAAAATAACTGATGATGGTCGAAGTAGACAGGATATAAAATGTAGACTGGCAATGGCAAGGAAAGCGTTTCTGAAGAAGAGAAATTTGTTAACATCGAGTATAGATTTAAATGTCAGGAAGTCGTTTCTTAAAGTATTTGTATGGAGTGTAGCCATGTATGGAAGCGAAACGTGGACGATAAATAGTTTAGACAAGAAGAGAATAGAAGCTTTCGAAATGTGGTGCTACAGAAGAATGCTGAAGATTAGATGGGTAGATCACATAACTAATGAGGAGGTATTGAATAGAATTGGAAAGAAGAGAAATTTGTGGCACAACTTGACTAGAAGAAGGGATCGGTTGGCAGGACATGTTCTGAGACATCGAGGGATCACCAATTTGGTACTGGAGGGCAGCGTGGAGGGTAAAAATCGTAGCGGGAGACCAAGAGATGAGTACACTAACCAGATTCAGAAGGATGTAGGCTGCAGTAGGTACTGGGAGATGTAGAAGCTTGCACAGGATAGAGTAGCATGGAGAGTTGCATCAAACCAGTCTCAGGACTGAAGACCACAACAACAACAACATTGCTGTTTTTCCAGAAACAGTGACACAACATATGCAGACCCATAATGAAGGTAGGCTCTGAGCACTATGGGACTTAACTGCTGTCTGCTGTGGTCATCAGTCCCCGAGAACTTAGAACTACCTAAACCTAACTAACCTAAAGACATCACACACATCCATGCCCGAGGCAGGATTCGAACCTGCGACCGTAGCGGTCACGCAGTTCCAGACTGAAGCGCCTTTAACCGCACGGCCACACCGGCCGGCCCCCATAATGAAAGATCAGTTTGAACGGAATATTTTATTGACACATAGGAGTACGATAAACAACAACCTTACTCTTCTTTTAATGTTGATTTGAATTTGCGTGTCTTGTAGAAGTGAGAGAACACTGAAAGCATTCCGAGAGGTGGAAGAAGCACGCGGTTCGCCAGGGACAAAAGGGTCACCTGCCACCCTTACAGCCAATGCGCAGAAGGCCTGCTGAAGGAGAGTCGGAGGTCCACAGCCCACCGGCCACTGCCCGTTCCTTTGTAGTGCCGCACCGTGGCGTCCTGCTTTGTTCTGAAGAAACACGGTTAGGATCCCCAATGGCGCAGCCTTGTGCGAAAACATCGTACAACCTGGGAGAAGAGTGAGATGGTTCGCTTAAGCTTGTCGGTTTCTCCAGCGATAAACATTTCGAAGACGGATTGGGGTGCCACAGCTTAGGACCTATGAGTACGTGAGACACCGCTTAAACGTACTGACCCTGCAGCCGGCCGAAGTGGCCGTGCGGTTAAAGGCGCTGCAGTCTGGAACCGCAAGACCGCTACGGTCGCAGGTTCGGATCCTGTCTCGGGCATGGATGTTTGTGATGTCCTTAGGTTAGTTAGGTTTAACTAGTTCTAAGTTCTAGGGGACTAATGACCTCAGCAGTTGAGTCCCATAGTGCTCAGAGCCATTTTTGAACTGACTCTGCAAAATAACAAATGTTTATGCAACGCAAGAACTGTCAGCAGTAGCTAACGTAAATAAAGTACAAGTAAATGGACACTGGAGACTAGCTCCAAATGAAACAGTATACAAGAAAATAGAATCAGTAATGAGGACTATCAGGAAGAAATATATCTCATTCTTTGGACATCTGACGAGAACACCAGAAAACAGAAGTAGTAAGGGTATAACAGAAAAATTGGGGAATAGTAAGAGCAATATTCAATGCATCACAGAAATTGTGAAAGATATAAGAGAACATCAAATTACAGTAGTTGATGTAAAAACCAAAATAAACACAAACCGGGCTACAAACGAAGGTCAATAAAAGAGCTAAAGGAAGAGTGATCTCAGACGAAGAAAGAAATAAAAATATCGGAAAGAATGAAAAAGCATTGGACAGATGGAAGAGCAAAATATTCTTCATGTAATAATAAATTATAGTAATCCTTGGATAGCCACTGTACTATTGAATTGTCTTACTGAATTATTACTGAAGAGTAATGTACTATTGAATAACAACAATAGAGAAAGAGAGAGAGAGATAGGTTCAAAAAGGCTCTGAGAACTATGGGACTTAACTTCTGAGGTCATCAGTCCCCTAGAACTTACATGGGAACCTTCCCACCGCACCCCCCTCAGATTTAGTTATAAGTTAGCACAGTGGATAGGCCTTGAAAAACTGAACACAGATCAATCGAGAAAACAGGAAGAAGTTGTGTGGAACTATGAAAAAATAAGCAAAATATACAAACTGTGTAGTCCATCATTCCATGTAGGCTTTCACGGCCGGCGTCTTTATCAGTAAACTCTTCCGGGCTAAGTTGCCGTGGTCGATCTGTAGAACTTCTTCTCCCTGACGTTTCGTTCTCAACTACGGAGAACATCTTCCGAGGTGAGTCGACGACTGGCTGCTAGGAGCTGGGGCCGCCGCTTATATAGAGATCGTTGGCGGCGCCACCACACGTCACGTGGCGTCGATGTGCAGCTATCTCTGGCTATCGTCTGTTCTCTCGATTGCAGGCAATCAATTGTCACGTGATTGATGCAACGTCGACCGCCATATCTTATCCAATTTTAATCCTTCTTCTTTACGATTAAAATTGTATTGATGTTTGTGGATTTCAATTGCCTCTCTATACATACGTGTATAATAGTGCGACGTCCTCGCTAGCACGCTTGTTTCACCAAATTTTATGTCGTGATCTCCATCCTTAAAAACATGTTCCGCTACTGCCGATTTGTCGATATGTCCCAAGCGACAGTTTCTTTTGTGCTCCGTCAACCGTGTATTGATGCTTCTTTTTGTAGTTCCTATGTAAACCCTGCCGCAACTACACGGAATTTTATATACCCCTCGGGTGGCTAGGGGGTGACGAGCATCTTTTGTTGATCTTAGGCATTCACTAATTTTCTTAGTAGGTCTAAAAATGGTCTCTACCTGAAACTTGGCTAGTACTTTTCCAATGCGATCCGTGATATTATGGATGAACGGAAGAAGTACTTTTCCAGCTGATGGTTGTTGCTGTCTCCTATTTTTAGGCATTTTTCTATTTGGGTGAAGTGCTCGATTAATCTCGTTTTTCGTATAACCATTTTTCGCAAAGGCCATTCGTAAATGATTTAGTTCTTCTTGTAAGTAGCCTGGTTCACAAATATTATTGGCCCTATCCACTAGTGTTTTTATGACCCCCCTCTTTTGCCTAGGGTGGTGGTTTGAGTTCTTATGGAGGTAGCGATCAGTATGTGTACCTTTCCTGTAGACCTTATGGCCTAAGGTCCCATCCGCCCGTTTGATAACTGATACATCCAAGAAGTTAAGTTGTCTATTCTTCTCCTTCTCCATAGTAAATTTAATCTTTGGGTTGATGCTATTTAAGTGTACCAGAAAATCATTCAAGTCTTCTTCCTCATGATTCCATATTACAAAGGTATCATCCACATACCGATACCACTTCGAGGGGCTTTTTTTGGCCGACTGCAATGCTTGATGTTCAAAATATTCCATGAATAAATTCGCAATTGCGGGACTTAGGGGGCTTCCCATGGCTACCCCATCGATCTGTTCATAAAATTCACCATTGTACTGAAAATAGGTTGAGGATAGACAGTGTTGGAACAAGGCTACTATATCAGTAGGGAACATATTGGCTATATGGGAGAGAGCTTCATCAACTGGAACCATCGTGAACAAAGACACTATATCAAAACTGACAAGTATGTCATTAGGACCGACAGTAATTTCCCTCAATTTCTCAATGAAGTGTAGAGAGTTTTTAATATGACTCTCAGTTTTGCCTATGTGAGGTTGTAACAAAGAGGCAAGGTGTCTGGCTAGTTCTTGGGTGGGAGCTCCAATTGCGCTGACTATTGGTCTCAAAGGAACATCAGGTTTATGTATCTTCGGTAATCCATATAATCTCGGAGGATAAGCCTCCGTTTCACAAAGATACTTTTTAACTTCTGTAGGAATTGAAGACTGTTTTATCAGACGATTGGTGGCATTCAGCACCTTCGTTGTGGGATCCTTTTTCAACTTCTTGTATGTGCTGGGTTCCAGGAGATCACTGATCTTCTTGTGATAACCCTCAGAATTCATTAAAACAGTAACATTTCCCTTGTCAGCGGCAACTATAATAACATTCTTGTCTGCATTGATCTCCCGCAATGCCTTCCTTTCCCCTTGAGACAGATTGCTGCTGGGTGGCTTAGCTTTGCGTAATATCCTGGAGGTTTCCATTCTAATTTCATCAGCAGAATATGATGGGAACTGACGAATTCCTGCCTCTATATTAGCAATAATGTCCTCCACAGGAATCTTGGATGGAGTTATTGCAAAATTCCCTCCTTTAGACAGAACAGAAAGTTCTTCCTTAGACAATTCTTTTTCCGATAAATTAATAACCGTTTGGGAATTGTTTGGAATCGGTGTTTCCTGTCGACCCTCTTGTAGACGATCAAACTTGTCCTTCTGCCTATTGGAAGACACTTCTGCACTAATCTCCATAGATCTAAATGTTAAACTGTCCACTTTGTTCCAATGACAAAACTGCATAGTATTGCTAATAAGTAAATGAAGATTTAGCAGTTGGCCATCACATACCGCCAGTCCTCGTCGTGTCTGATGTATCCGCTCACGTAGTAATGCCAGTTCCATACGAGAATAAATACGGTTAGCTTGTGCCGAATGAAACATTCTTCTCACTTTTAAAAACTTGGGAACTATACCGGTATCACGGCAGCGTAGCAGAAAAGTGAGTGAGCAAAGTTGTTGACCTTTCTTCTTGCGTAGGTTCTCCAGTCGTCGTACCCTAGTTGACATTTCCTCCCCGTAGAGGCGTCGAATCATTCCATGTAGGCTTTCACGGCCGGCGTCTTTATCAGTAAACTCTTCCGGGCTAAGCTGCCGTGGTCGATCTGTAGAACTTCTTCTCCCTGACGTTTCGTTCTCAACTACGGAGAACATCTTCCGAGGTGAGTCGACGACTGGCTGCTAGGAGCTGGGGCCGCCGCTTATATAGAGATCGTAGGGGGCGCCACCACACGTCACGTGGCGTCGATGTGCAGCTATCTCTGGCTATCGTCTGTTCTCTCGATTGCAGGCAATCGATTGTCACGTGATTGATGGTGATTGATGCAACGTCGACCGCCGTATCTTATCCAATTTTAATCCTTCTTCTTTACGATTAAAATTGTATTGATGTTTGTGGATTTCAATTGCCTCTCTATACATACGTGTATAATAGTGCGACGTCCTCGCTAGCACGCTTGTTTCACCAAATTTTATGTTGTGATCTCCATCCTTAAAAACATGTAGTCCATGTGCAACATCTAGCATAATGTGAGCTCAGGATCGCCGTGGTCCCGTGGTTAGCGTGAGCAGCTACAGAACGAGA
Organism: Schistocerca serialis cubense; assembly: GCF_023864345.2. Classification (NCBI taxonomy): domain Eukaryota; kingdom Metazoa; phylum Arthropoda; class Insecta; order Orthoptera; family Acrididae; genus Schistocerca; species Schistocerca serialis. The sequence continues at coordinate 432,929,224 of NC_064645.1, forward strand.
GGTCCTTGGTTCAAGTCTTCCCTCGAGTGACAAGTTTAATTTTTATTTTCGGTTTACGTGACAAACTCTTACGTTTTCATCACTTTTTTGGGAGTGATTATCACATTTACAAGAAAACCTAAATCGGGCAAGGTTGAAGAATCTTTTTACCCATTCGCCAAGTGTACAAGTTAGGTGGGTCGACAACATATTCCTGTCATGTGACGCACATGCCGTCACCAGTGTCGTATAGAATATATCAGACGTGTTTTCCTGTGGAGGAATCGGTTGACCTATGACCTTGCGATCAAATGTTTTCGGTTCCCATTGCAGAGGCACGTCCTTTCGTCTACTAATCGCACGGTTTTGCGGTGCGGTCGCAAAACGCAGACACTAAACTTATTACACTGAACAGAGACGTCAATGAACGAACGGACAGATCATAACTTTGCGAAAATAAAGAAAGTATACTTATCACTCGAGGGAAGACTTGAACCCAGGACCTCTCGTTCCGCAGCTGCTCACGCTAACCACGGGACCACGGCGCTCCTGAGCTCAGACTATCCTTGATGTTGCCTATGTTGCGCATGGACTACTCAGTTTGTATATTTTGCTTATTTTTTTCATAGTTCCACATAATTTCTTCCTGTTTCTCGATTGATCTGTGTTCAGCTTTTCAAGGCCTATCCACTGTGCCAACTTATAACTAAATCTGAGGGGGGTGCGATGGGGAGGTTCCCTTGTTAGAACTACTTAAACCTAACTAACCTAAGGACATCACACACATCCATGCCCGAGGCAGGATACGAACCTGCGACCGTAGCGGTCGCGCGGTTCCAGACTGAAGCGCCTAGAACCGCTCGGCCACACCGGCCGCCAGAGAGATAGTGTGAAGCGACTTTTTTTCTATGGAAGACAGTAGGACGAACATTATTGTCTAACTACCTAGGTGAAAGGGACTAGTGTTTCCTAAGGAACGTTTTTATCAGTCGTCACCAGTCTGCATTTCATAAGAGACCCAAAACGCGGCAATGTGAAGTTTCCTTTTAACTAACATTCGATCAGAAATCACTCGATCTTCGGGAGTCTCCGCCGCCAGGCTTCCACGCTGAGAGGCGACGTCGATTCCGCCGGTCTTCCACGCCACCTGAGCCCATATGTCGAGGCCTTAGGAATATTCCGAGCCGATCAGCACTTGGCCGATGGCGAGGGTGATCAGTTCTGCCAATAACTGATTCGGCAGCCACTTCAGCCTCCACGTGCAGTACTGTGGTGAGACCGAGCCGACGTGCAGGGACATGAAAGCCGTGTTATAGTCATTTGGCTACTTGAGGCTTCACTCTGAACACTTGTATTTTAACGTCAGTGAACAACCTGGTTTCAACTCCGAACACAAATGTGACGTATTCCGACCTGTAGCACTATCTGTTTTCAGTTAACACAACACAGAGTCTGGGTATTTGTCTTGTACGATTATTAGCATCCTCCCCCTCCCCCCCCCCCCCCCCCAGACCCCTATGCCAGATATGCCAAGGCCTTATTATATTAATGCTGCCAGGGTTTGTCATTAATTTTATCGAAAAAATCAAAGGAAATGTGGTTCGTGCCTCATTTACTAGTCATAAGTTTCCACAGTCATTACTTTGGAGGGCACCCAGACATTGCAACACCTGCTAAGCTTACCTTGCAGTTTTAAAACCAAGCCACCTTGCAACTGCATTGAATGTAGTGCACAACAGTGCAAACGTCGTCGGCTTGTGCCTTGTTTGCGTGAGAACAGTCTGGCTTAATTAACTCCAGTCAATACGCGCATTGGTCTGGTTGCTAGGATTATCGCACTCGCGGAAGTGAGACCCCCAAACTCAGGTAATTTTTTAGCATGTAAGACAATCGATGGTACATTTCTGTACACTCTCCCGTGCTCACATTAGACGAAATTTTGAACACCGTATGTTCCGCGTTTGTTGCGTGCTGTGCTGTAAACTGACAGAACAGGCTGAACGCACGCTGAGAAAAGTGAACCTGTTTTGTCTGAGGCTTTTTGCTTTACTCTGTGTTGGGTGTTGCGCATTTTTCTTATTGCACATTACAGGATTCTTCACTGTTGTGAAGATATTTTCACAGAAACAAGGGTGATTGCGGTAACAAACCGAACAAATAATAATTACGTTATTACCCTGTAATGAGCCGCCAGAAACCGTGGGTCCCTTGTACCAAAATACTCAGAATCCCTGAAAGTTTGTTGGTGGGGTTCTGGTTCATCTTACATGGGTGGAAACTACAAAGTTAGATGCGGTCCAGGGTCTTTATTTGTTAGTGCATGGATTTGGTAAGGCAGTCCAGAGGTTACGGGAAGGTTAGGGTATAGTAATTCCAATATGACCATGCCTAGTCAAGCGCTGAACTGTTCAAACCACCTTTACAATTGAGGACGCCTATTATAGGTTCCATTCAAGAAGCTGGACTCTACAATGTCAGCAAAATACACACCTGAAAGAGCCAGAAAACCTGTCTGTCGGATTCACATTTTTCCCAGCACAACAGCACAAAACTTTTTCTTTTTTACGTATGACAGTGAATCTGCTGAAAACAACACATTTTTCTACTATTCTTAATTCAAATGGCTATGGAATCCTATTATGACAGAGACCTTGGACGAAATTTTGATGAAATCCGAATCTTTCGAATACCTCTACCATCGTTGTCAGTGGTGAAGACTAATTGCTCTCTTCCTTGTTTTCCCTATGGCAGATGAGGACAGCCTCGATGATGCAGAATGTCCCTGCCTATTTCTTTTTTCAATTACTGATGAACGTAATTGGAAACTCTAACTTTATGATACGTTCTTCACTACACCATCTCAACGTGGATCAGACTTCACTTCTCTCATTTGGTCGATACGGAATGAAAGTTTTCTCGGAATTTATGAATACCAAACGAACTGGTAATTTATGCTTCTTGCTCTGTTCTATAATGCCACTCACGTCTTACAAGAGCTCAGCTGTGCTGTATTCTGTTTTCAAGCCACTTTGTTCGTTTGGCTGATTATAATCCAACGTTTTTTGATAGTAGTCATAGGACCCACAAACTACAGATTTCGATTATGACAGATTCCAGATACGTTACAATATGTTCTGTTTGCGGATGTAATATCGCATTTGCGGTTTGTACAACATGACTGCGTCGGGGTGTTTTTCGTAGTTCAAGGCTCTTAGATAAGAAACTATGTTATTATATTTTTCCTTTTATTTAAGCAACGCCTCGGTTTCGATAACAAGCAAATCTAAGTGTAAGCAGGTAATGATCTCTTTCTCCATTCACTGCATTAACACAAATGTGGAGCAGAGTTTTCAGTCCGTTTTCGCGCAGTCTGTTCATCTACATCTACATGATTACTCTGCAGTTCAACATTATGAGCCTGACAGAGGGTTCGTCGAACCACCTTCTCAAGCTATTTCTCTACTGTGCCCCTCTCGAACGGCGCGCGGGAAAAACGAGTCCATAAATCTTTCTGTGCGAGCTCCGATTTCTCTTCTTCTATCATGATCATTTCTCACTATGCAAGAGGGCGCCAAAATAATATTTTCACAGCCGGAGGAGAAAGTTGGTGATTGAAATTTCGCGAGAAGACCCTGCCACAACGAAAACCGCATTTGTTCTAATGACTGCCATTCCACTTCACGTACCACGTCAGTGGCACTCTGTCCCCTATTTCACAACGTTGTGGAGGATTAGACAATGATTATTATCTCGATTCCAAAACAAGACTTCCGATTCCAGCGCCTGGCTCAGTGACAGCCCGTGCGTGTTGTGACTGCACGGTGCTGCATGTGGCGGCGGGACAGATGCTTATTCCAGACAAAACACAAGCAAACGCGTTTGGTATCCCGCCGCGCAGACAGAAAAAAAGAAAAACAAATACAATGGGAGAGCTAATAAAGCATTTTTAAATCTCGTTTTCATCTGTGAGAAGCGTGTGGCAGACACTATCGTTGAGATTACGACAGATCTTCGCAGTGCAGGTGCCACACAAGTTCTCTCCTCTTCGTTTCCTTCCACAGCAGTAGTCGAGAAGAGTTTAGATTCCATTTAATGCGTTTGAGCTCCTACTGTGATACAGAATTTGTCTTCATATTAACACTGATACTAACAGTGTTAATGTTACCAGGCCGTCATAGATGTGCCATAATAATTTTAGTTTTTACACCCTTACAACGGTACATATAAGGGCGTCACATGAAAACGAACCAGATGGAATTGAAGGGTAGCCGCCACAACTGTGAGACAATACCAACATGGCCAATGCCTTCACGGGAAAATGTGGTTGTAAGAGAAATACAGGATAAGATTCAAAAGAAAAGCGTCTGTCCACCCGTGGCTACGATGAACTTTTGATATCACTATAAACGCGATGAATACCCCCGGTGTAGATTGTCCTCAAAAGTTGCTCGTGGTCTAGTGGTTAGCGTTGCTGCCTCTGAATCGTGGGATCCTGGGTTCGATTCCCGGCGGGTTGGGGATTTTCTCCCCCTGCCCCCGGGGACAGGGTGTTTGTATTTCATTGTCTTCATTGAAGTGGTGAGGCTGGACGGTGAAAAAGATTGGGAATCTGTACGGGCGCTGATAACCACGCAGTTGAGCGCCCCACAAACTGTGGTGTCACAGCCAGACACCACACTTGCTAGGTGGTAGCTTAAATCGGCCGCGGTCCATTTAGTACATGTCGGACCCGCGTGTCGCCACTGTGTGATCGCAAACCGAGCGCCACCACAAGGCAGGTCTCGAGATACGGGCTAGCACTCGCCCCAGTTGTACGACGACTTTGCTAGCGACTACACTGACGAAGCCTTTCTCTCATTTGCCGAGAGACAGTTAGAATAGCCTTCAGCTAAGTCAATGGCTACGACCTAGCAAGGCGCCATTAGCCTTACATAGTTTGATAGTTATCGTATGAAATGTCTCATCAAGAACGATGTATACAACGAGGATAGATTAAAAGTTAAGTATTAGAGCAGCTACGTACTTTTCTTGCTACCAGTCATTACGTATCCTGTTTCAGACCTCTATCTAGCCTAAGTGAGATTACGCGTGCCTTTCGGCTACTTCAGTGTGGCGTAGCTGTCTTGTTACGCCACAACACAAACCACATACATCATGACAATTATGTGTTGGTTTCAGTCTCGAGTTCATTGGCCACCATTTGTCTCATGATTTTTCTTTCGCACGCGTGGCTGGCACTGTCGAAGCTTCACCCTCCATTGCTGATGGTAGACTGAAGCCAACAGGCAATTTGTCAACAAGTGGCCGCGAAAGCCTTAACAATTTTCAAATACGTCATCTTGAGAAGTGATCAAACGTAGTGATGTCACATGTCTTTCTGCAGAGTGTAAACGATAACTGTTTACAACTTAGCACAGTGGCGCAGATATAGTCAAGACGTACAAATTGATTTAGAATACAGGGCAATTGTGGTCTATCAAGCCGGGAAACAAACTCAAATTGGTCTACTTAAGCCACAGCGCATGCGCCTGCGCGAGAGTTTGGCTAAAATCGTTCTTGAAAAATGAAGACCCCTCATTCTTCCACTTACAAAATGTGAAATTGATGTTTGTGTAGAATTTACGAGTATTGGAACGTATTGTGAATTTTAACAGCATAAAATTAAGCATTAAATCATTGTGTTTGCCCGGCCGTCTTACACGAAACTACTGTGCAAGGAGTAAGCTTAGAGCGAATTGCAAACGTGATTACACTTTGCGTAACATTTACAACAGTGATGTGTATAGGCAGACTGAAGCAACGAATGAAAATTTGTACCGAGGCTGTGATACAAACCTGGATCGAAGAGGGAGGTGTTCGAGGCTAGTCTGTGCCGGTCTGCACAACTACTGTGCCAGCGTCGCGTTCTGCTGAGCAGGAGACGTGAGTTGGAATCCCAGTCTTGGTACAAATTTTCATCGTAGCTTCAGTTTGCATAGATACATACATATGTTCGAGACATGAAAAGAGTTTTGGAACCACATAGTTTCATTAGTTTACAAGTCTTTTTTCTTTCATTAACTTCACAGGAAAGGTTGAATTAATACTGTTAGTGAAATAACCGACAAAGTCAGTGGCGTAAGACAGCGTATGGATGTTTAAAATCTCACGCGGTGCGCATGCGTTGAGGCTTAGGCGTCTTTTGTAGGCCAATTTGAGACTGTTTCACGCCTTGATAGACCGCAATTGTCCAGTAGCAAATTATTCGTCTCCACTTGACTCTATGTCACCGTGGTACGTGGTAAACACTTATAGTTTACATCCAGTATAACGACATGTGACTTCACTGCTATCATCACTTCCGAAAAAAGTATACCTTCACAAGGTCGTAGCCAGAGATAAGCTTTTCGTTTGAATTCTATGCTTTATTTCTTTTACATCATTCATCAAGCGTTTAGACGCACAACTTTGATTACGAATGACTGCTCAGTGTCAAAAAGTTACTAAACGGTATGAAAAATCCATCAGATCATCATCAGGCAGTTACTAGTCGGATTATATAAGGCAGCCGCGAGATATGAAAACCAAAGAGGGTTCACTCAACGAAAATTTGATTACTACAACTTAAAACAGTCATGGGGTCTGTCACTTTCATTTTCTTGCAAGACGCGTTTCGACGTTTACACTCTCATCATCTTCAGATGAATCAGTGGGTTAGATTTTTTTTTTTTTTTTAATGTTGCCACTTCTCTGTCTTAACCTTTATTTCGGAGATGTTGAAGCAAAAAGAAATGAACATGCATTTGTTTCACTGAATAGCACCCAAATACGAAACAAAAACAGATTTTGTTTTTGTTCCAGATTTGTATGTTGTTCAGTCATACAAATGGTCAGATAAAGTAAGAAATGAAAAAATACTTGAAAGAACGGGTGAAAACAGAAATCGGTGGAAAATCCTCACCAGAAGAAGGGAGAGGCCACTGGGGCATTTGTTGCTGCATGCAGGTATAGTCAGTCTGGTATTAGAAGCAACTATGTGTAAAAAAACAGGACGAGTGTGAGCAGAACTCGCGGTCTTCGGGTTCCGTACAAACTTCATTATGGATGTAGACAGTTCATCTACAGGTTCTGATGAATGAGTTTCCGAGTAACATATGTGACATAAATGGCCGCATCTTTTGACTGTGTTGACTTAGAAGCTTAATTTTTTTTACACCAATAAGGGACCGTATACCTTTTACATACATTTCAGTTCGATACCTATACCCGTTCATGAGAAAAAGGAGTCTTATGTTGTTGTTGTTGTGGTCTTCAGTCCAGAGACTGCTTTGGTGCAGCTCTCGATGCTACTCTATCCTGTGCAAGCATCATCATCTCCCAGTACCTACTGCAAAAGTACATCCTTCTTAATCTGTTTAGTGTATTCGTCTCTTGGTCTCCCTCTACGATTTCTACCATCCACGCTGCCCTCCAATACTAAATTGGTGATCCCTTGATGCCTCAGAATATGCCCTACCAACCGATCCCTTCTTCTAGTCAAGTTGTGCCACAAATTTCTCTACTCTCCAATTCTATTCAATTCCTCCTCATTAGTTATGCGATCTTCAGCATTCTTATGTAACACCACATTTCGAAAGCTTCTATTCTCTTCTTGTCCAAACTATTTATCGTCCATGTTTCACTTCCATACATGGCTACACTCCATACAAGTACTTTCAGAAAAGACTTCCTGACACTTCAATCTATACTCAATGGTAACAAATTTCTCTTCTTCAGAAACGCTTTCCTTGCCATTGCCAGTCTACATTTTATATCCTGTCTACTTCGACCATCATCAGTTATTTTGCTCCCCAAATAGCAAAACTCATTTACTACTTTAAGCGTCTCATTTCCTAATCTAATACTCTCAGCATCACCCGATTTAATTCGATTACATTCCATTATCCTCGTTTAGTTTTTGTTGTTGTTCATCTTATACCCTCCTTTCAAGACACTGCCCATTCCGTTCAACTGCTCTACCAAGTCCCTTGCTGTCTCTGACAGAATTACAATGTCATCAGCGAACCTCAAAGTTTTTATTTCTTCTCCATGGATTTTAACACCTACTCCGAACTTTTCTTTTGTTTCCTTTACTGCTTGCTCAATATACAGATTGAATAACATCGGGGATAGGCTACAACCCTGTCTCACTCCCTTCCCAACAACTGCTTCCCTTTCATGCCCCTCAACTCTTGTAACTGCCATCGGCTTTCTGTACAATTTGTAAATAGCCTTTCGCTCCCTGTATTTTACCCCTTCCACCTTCAGAATTTGAAAGAGAGTATTCCAGTCAACATCGTCAAAGGCTTTCTCCAAGTCTACAAATGCTAGAAAAGTAGGTTTGCCTTTCCTTAATCTTTCTTCTAAGATAAGTCGTAAGGTCAGTATTGCCTCACGTGTTCCAACATTTCTACGGAAGCCAAACTGATCTTCCCCGAGGTCGGCTTCTACTAGTTTTTCCATTCGTCTGTAAAGAATTCGGTTAGTATTTTGCAGCCGTGGCTTATTAAACTGATAGTTCGGTAATTTTCACATCTGTGAACACTTGTTTCTTTGGGATTGTAATTATTATATTCTTCTTGAAGTCTGAGGGTATTTGGCCTGTCTCATACATCTTGCTCACCAGATGGTAGAGTTTTGTCAGGGCTGGCTCTCCCAAGGCTATCAGTAGTTCTAATGGAATGCTGTCTACTCCCGGGGCCTTGTTTCGACTCAGGTCTTTCAGTGCTCTGTCTTTGGGCAGAAGGGGTCTTATAAGATGGCCATATTCTTTGAATGCACTGACTTCGACGGTTAAACTGTTTACGCCACCAAGGAAGCGTAGACCTCAGAATTTGGCATATATTTCAACTTGATATCTCTGCCCATTCCTGATAGAAAGGATTATTTACAGTCGCACAGACAGACAGACGGACAACAAAGAGATGCTATAAGGTTCCGTGTTTACTGACTGAGGTACTGAACCTTAAAAAATAGTTTAGGGAGACCACGGGTAGAAAAAGTAAAACAAATTACAGAAACAGAGAATGTTAGGTCTAATAGCTAGATATGAAAACACTTGCACAAATTAGCAACAGTTACAGACGAACAAAAGCACAACAGACATGTCCCAAATACTGCACAAACCACAATACGTTGCAAAAACAACCTATGGAAAGGAGAATCTATTCGGGGAACGCCAAATTGTGACGTTGTATTTCGTCAATAAGGAATAGTTCGTTGTAGGGCACGGAGCCAACCGTCTTGGGTAAGAGAGCTCCGGGTGGAGGATGAGGAATGAAAGATTTTGAGCGACATTTGGGCCACGAAAAGAAAGTACAGGGCTATTACAAATGATTGAAGCGATTTCATAAATTCACTGTAGCTCCATTCATTGACATATGGTCACGACACACTACAGATACGTAGAAAAACTGATAAAGTTTTGTTCGGCTGAAGCCGCACTTCAAGTTTCTGCCGCCAGAGCGCTCGAGAGCGCAGTGAGACAAAATGGCGACAGGAGCCGAGAAAGCGTATGTCATGCTTGAAATGCACTCACATCAGTCAGTCATAACAGTGCAACGACACTTCAGGACGAAGTTCAACAAAGATCCACCAACTGCTAACTCCATTCGGCGATGGTATGCGCAGTTTAAAGCTTCTGGATGCCTCTGTAAGGGGAAATCAACGGGTCGGCCTGCAGTGAGCAAAGAAACGGTTGAACGCGTGCGGGCAAGTTTCACGCGTAGCCCGCGGAAGTCGATGAATAAAGCAAGCAGGGAGCTAAACGTACCACAGCCGACGGTTTGGAAAATCTTACGGAAAAGGTTAAAGCAGAAGCCTTACCGTTTACAATTGCTACAAGCCCGGACACCCGATGACAAAGTCAAACGCTTTGAATTTTCGGTGCGGTTGCAACAGCTCATGGAAGAGGATGCGTTCAGTGCGAAACTTGTTTTCAGTGATGAAGCAACATTTTTTCTTAATGGTGAAGTGAACAGACACAATGTGCGAATCTGGGCGGTAGAGAATCCTCACGCATTCGTGCAGCAAATTCGCAATTCACCAAAAGTTAATGTGTTTTGTGCAATCTCACGGTTTAAAGTTTACGGCCCCTTTTTCTTCTGCGAAAAAAACGTTACAGGACACGTGTATCTGGACATGCTGGAAAATTGGCTCGTGCCACAACTGGAGACCGACAGCGCCGACTTCATCTCTCAACAGGATGGTGCTCCACCGCACTTCCATCATGATGTTCGGCATTTCTTAAACAGGAGATTGGAAAACAGATGGATCGGTCGTGGTGGAGATCATGATCAGCAATTCATGTCATGGCCTCCACGCTCTCCCGACTTAACCCCATGCGATTTCTTTCTGTGGGGTTATGTGAAAGATTCAGTGTTTAAAACTCCTCTACCAAGAAACGTGCCAGAACTGCGAGCTCACATCAACGATGCTTTCGAACTCATTCATGGGGACATGTTGCGCCGAGTGTGGGAGGAACTTGATTATCGGCTTGATGTCTGCCAAATCACTAGAAGGGCACATATCGAACATTTGTGAATGCCTAAAAAAACTTTGAGTTTTTGTATGTGTGTGCAAAGCATTGTGAAAATATCTCAAACAATAAAGTTATTGTAGAGCTGTGAAATCGCTTCAGTCATTTGTAATAACCCTGTACAAATACAAAGATCGAGACGGGAAATGTATGTACATCTACGTCCATACCCTGGAAACCTCTGTGAGGTGGTGGCAGAGGGTACATCCCATTCAGTTATGCCGGCCGGTGTGGCTGAGCGATTCTAAGCGCATCAATCTGGAACCGTGCGACCGCTATGGTCGCAGGTTCGAATCCTGCCTCGGGAATGGACGTGTGTGATGTCCTTAGGTTATTTAAGTTTAACTAGTTGTAAGTTCTAGGAGACTGATGACCTCAGATGTTAAGTCCCATAGTGCTCAGAGCCGTTTGAACCATTCAGTTATGGAGCGCGGGAAGAATGACTGAATGCCTCTGTGCACGCCTTATTTAATGTAATGTTACCCTCACGATCCCTACGGCAGTGTTATGTACGGGATTGTAGCATATTCCTGGAGTCATCATTTAAAGTCGATTTCTGAAACTTTGTACGAAGGCTTTCCCTGGATTGTTAACGTCTTATCTTCAAGAATCTGGCAGTTCAGTTCTTTCAGAATCTCTGTGATGCACTCTCCCGGGCCAGACAAACCTCTGACCATTCGTGCTGCCTTTCTCTGTATACGTTCAGTATCCTATTTGGTACACGTCCCACACACTTGAGCAACGCTTTGGGGTAAGTCGTACGAGTTATTTGTAAGCAATCTCTTTTGTACACTGACCGGATCACCACGATTTGCCAGCGCTAGCGCAACGAGTTGTTCAAGTGATATTCATTGGACTGTTGCCTGTAAACAAGTTCCACGTCAGCGTTGTTGGAAGAGAGCTGAGGCGGTGACGTGGCTCTGTTGTTGTCCACGCTTAGTGATTAGCGAAGATGGAAAAAAATCGAGATTCGAGCAGTGATTAAGTGCTTCGTACAAAAAGGTATGGATGCCAATGTCCAGAATACACTGGGGGACTCTGCTCCTTAATATTCAACTGTTGCCAAGTAGACAAATGAATTTAAATTTGGCCGGCAGAGCTGAGATGATGATCCGCGCAGTTGTTGGCCAAGATGTGTCACTACTCCAGAAATCATTGCAAAAGTACACAAAATGGTCATGGAGGATCGCCGATTGAATGTCTTCACTCACTCTCCGTGTTTGAGCGTTTTTAATTAATGTGAGACAACCAGTTGATACCCGTCTCTATCCGTTATGGCAATTTAATGAATAACATTGTGCTTCCGTGTGTCTGCCGAATTGTTATTTCCATTTTATGCACGATGTTTCGACGATCTACCCAGTCGCCTTCTTCAGGTGCTGCGAGTTTGGCTGTTATGTGTACTCGCTAGTTGGACTCCAACCAGGCAGTGAACTATTGGTTTTCTCACGCCACTATTTATACCCGAGTTCGATTCCCAACGCCCATTAGGCCCTTTGATGTAGTAAGAGATCTGAGAAACCAAAGAGCATCAAAGGGCGCAGCAGGTGCCAGGAACACAACTCGACTATAAGTAGCAGCGTGAGGCCGAGAATTGTTCAGCTTGGAGTTCAGGGAGCGAGGTAATAGCAAAGTCGAAGCAACTGAAGACGACAGCTGGGACGATCGTCGAAATATCGTGCATAAAATGGAATTCACAGGTATATAAATGTTTTTGCTCATTCTCCGCGAGTGAGTGATTTCACTTAGAAACTTTTCCAACCTTTTCGGTGATAGATGACACATGATTAAAAAAATGTTCAAATGTGTGTGAAATCTTATGGGACTTAACTGCTAAGGTCATCAGTCCCTAAGCTTAACCACTACTTAACCTAAACTATTCTAAGGACAAACACACACACACCCATGCCCGAGGGAGGACTCGAACCTCCGCCGGGACCAGCCGCACACTCCATGACTGCAGTGACACATGATTAGGATTGCAAACTTCTTTAGTGACAATTAACGAATCTTATTTCAAGTGGAAGTAAATAAGAAGTATAGCCTATTTCTAAAAATGAAGTACTTTCAAAATTTACCTATCTGTTTACTTAAATACAAACTTTTCGTATTACCGGCATTAAATGTGGGTTTTTGGTTGGTTTTATAATGTTGTAGCTTGTGCTACAGTATAAATTTATGTTTAAATAAATGAACAACACGGTTTTTATTCAGATTTATTGACTCTACATATATCTCTCTCTCTTACCCCGGGTTTGCACCTATTACCGATAATTCTATTTCGGTAAATGTTGAGGTGTCGTGAATTTAAATTGTATAAAATACAGCTTCTTAAATTGTTTGGTGACTTAATCATTTGCTTTTTAAGCATATATCGTAACTTGTCGCAATTGTTTTTCGTGAGAAATACTTGTCATCATTAGTTAATTTTCTTTAATTAATATACAGCGTGTGTATAGTTAAACTTTCGCTACTTGAGGGGGCACCCGTACAAACGAGTGATCATTGGACAATGAAACTTTGTGGAAACATCTGTAAGGACACACGGAAGAGAAATAACAAATAAACTACTGAAATAAATACATTTTAATTTCCACATGAGGACATCAGAGAGTAATATTTGTTAACTGCGTACAATGCTTACGTTCCAGGTTACAGACGTTGTTCAATGTCATCATACAGCCTGGAACGGCACTAGAAGTTGGTCGACTGCTGTCTGAAACAACAATGGACCATGGAATGTTTGGCTATCGTGACACAGCAAGTGCACTGCTTGAAGACCGCACATTCTCAGTGATGGCAATAGTAACTTCTTCAACAATTGTGGCGAAACTGGCCGTCTGACACTCCCGAGAGCAATTCCGAAATCGCCAGTTAATTCGAAGTTTCTAATCATGTTCATCAATGCCGGTGCGGAGAGAAAACCTCTCCGTATTCTTTTAATGCGTCGACACTCTCGAAGAGCAGCAGCACAACCGTTGTTGTTGTTTTGATAAACCAGCTTCACGAGTAAAGCTTCTCGAGACCCATGTTGGCTGTCTGCAACTGTAATCCACAATGATGCTCGTGTTCCAGCCCTACGTCGCCTTACCAGTACCGGCAAGTCATGCCACTAATGTCACTATAAACCGATCCACGAACGATGGCGGTTCGCGCAGGTCAAGACGGAGACGGGAATTGCATTGTTGCCGGTTCCAAGCGACAACTGAGGTACGTGCACGCACGTGCTTTGAGCTTCATGAAAGCGTGTAGCCTGGAAATTATATCTCTCACTTACTTGTCTTGACTTTGTCGCTGACCACCTCCAAAAGCCATGACAACTGGCAACATACGGCATCAGAAGTCACTCACTAATTCGCTACAATCATGTTTAATGTTCGCATTGGCTACGACATTCACGTGGCCGAGCGGTTCTAGGCGCTTCAGTCTGAAGCCGCGCGACTGCTACGGTCGCAGGTTCGAATCCTGCCTCGGGCATTGATGTGTGTGATGTCCTTAGGTTTGTTAGGTTTAAGTAGTTCTAAGTTCTAGGGCATTGATGACCTCAGATGTTAAGTCCCATAGTGCTCAGAGCCATTTGAACCATTTGAACGACATTCACAACAGGTTGCTCCTTGGCTGTCGGAGAATGCTTGACGTACATAGGTGCGCAGAACAATTCTAAATTCCGACCGCCATCGATCGTGATTCTAATTATAATAACGTAAATCCTGCAGCGCACTATCGTATATTGTTGGGCATCAATAAGGTAAGTAGTTTTTCGTCTACACTGGCTAAAGTAGAGAACGTTTGATTATAACCACCCTCTAGTTTCATAACATGAGTCATCCTTACGGATACCGTACATGGCATTCAATTTACACTTTTTATGCGGTCATACGATTTCTTCTATTCTCACACGACTGAGCGTTTCTACATTCCGATCTAGACACAGAGGTCACTATTAACCTTCGGTCAACAACGTGAAAGGCCAGGACATGTCCTTCAACGTCAGGTCTTTTGAACCCAACTCATTTTTTAGGCGCCATGTGTCATTTTTCGCAATTTTAAGAAACAGTTAAGTATAATTTTGTTAAATATATACTTCTCCCCCACTACTGCCACCGACGCAAGCGTTGTTGAGGGAAGGTTAAGAAAACGCCTATTCATAAACATGGACGAAAAACTGAACTGTCAGCCACTTACTGGCACTCGGTGAAACGGAAATATCGTAATGGCAATAACAGTGACGACAGGCGGTAACAGAGTGTAGTTAACAATAACGTCGTTACAATGACAGAGCGAACGAACGTTTCCACTCAGAACTGAATGCGCCCGAGGCTGGACTGTATAGGTTGGAGTTGCTCTCGTAGACCGGTTTCCCTCAAAAGAATCAACGAATAATTGAACCGATACGCAAAACTGCAACCGAATGTGCTGATTGTTTTCCATCACCCGACTGAATCTATTGTTTTCATTCGGCTGCTGTTGCCACCGCACGGCTGGCTAGGAACGCCGCGGCGACGCTGCGTGCTCTTATCTGCGCGTCACACGGCCAGTCAGCGCCTGTGTGGTCCCAGTCAGCTGCCGGAAAGGGTCGCGCCCATAAAACATATCGCATTACTACCGGCGGAGCCACCGCTTTTATGGCTGCAGCCAGATATCACGAGAATGAGAGAAAAGAAATTGCTGACTGTTTCCGATTATGGAAACAGGGCTGGGCTGTAATAAGAAACTGCTTCAGTCGCAGTGCTGGGCCACAGCTCAGAGATAGGAATTAATCGAATGAATTCCTCCCTAGATAATTACTAGAATAAACAGGTCATTCCAACAGATTTATTCGCGGATAAAGGGATTATTCCTCTCTTTGAAAGCAAATAATTGTTGTTATATACTATCCGTAATTTAAATAACAGTGAATAATAACATTTTTTTTTGCTTACTTCTTGTATAGACTTGTGTAACTAGTGTTACCTTGGCTCAGTACAGTTTCTATTTGATAAACAAGTTATTAATGATTAATGATTTGTGGCTCAGTTGGTGAATATCTCACATCAGTCATATCTTGGACTAGGTAAGCTACGAGGGTGAGTCAAATGAAAACCTTAAATTTGTAATAATAAATCGAAATTTCGCGCCGTTAGCCTGTTAGTTGGTAAGCGTGCTGCAAACAGCGTGCAGAATGGCCTGTTGCTGGCAGCATAGTGCAGAAGCACTCACACCGTCGCAGTATCAGTATAAAGATGGCCGCCCCACTTGCGACTTGCACCAGGGAAGAACAGTGTCCTGTTATTCGATTTTTGCGTAGTTAAGATGTGAAACCTACTGAAATTCATTGACGAATGAAGGTTCAGCACGTTGATGCATGTTTGTCACAGCAGCAAGTCTACGAATGGAGTAGGATGTTGTGGACTGGCAAGACAGCCAATCCACTATGACAGGAAGCCGAAAGGCACGCGTTTAAGCTCACGCAGGCTGGCGTGAGGTCTGGAACAGGACAAGGTCTTGAGACTAGCAAAGAAAGGTACGTAGCTTCTGGAATACTTAACTTAAATCCATAATTGGTGAACATCGGTCTGACGGTACATGCATCGCATGATAAATAGCAAATAATAATGGCGCCTTGCTAGGTCGTAGCAAATGACGTAGCTGAAGGCTATGCTAACTATCGTCTCGGCAAATGAGAGCGTAATTTGTCAGTGAACCATCGCTAGCAAAGTCGGCTGTACAACTGGGGCGAGTGCTAGGAAGTCTCTCTAGACCTGCCGTGTGGCGGCGCTCGGTCTGCAATCACTGATAGTGGCGACACGCGGGTCCGACGTATACTAACGGACCGCGGCCGATTTAAAGGTTACCACCTAGCAAGTGTGGTGTCTGGCGGTGACACCACATTCCTCCCCCGCAAATCGGCGTACGGTTGTGTTATAAGGCTTCCGCCCGCCGTGTGGAGGACCCCATGTTGACGTATGCGACGAGGTGGGGAGCCTAACAACAGGCGAGGCTGTGCCACCCGCACCCTGCCATTCGGTCCGAGGGGAGCTAGGAAACCCCTGAAAACCTAGTCCAGGGTGCACGCCAACATGCGGCGTATGCGCCCGTAAAGAGACAGGAGGGGCCGAAGGGTCGACCTCCATCGAGCCGGGGCACCCGACGGGCGAAGACGACATATGGTCCGGAGCGAGCAAGAGGTCCATGGCGGAGGACAACGGGTCACGGGAAGCGATCGGCGGCGCGTGACCCAGGGAGGCGCCCGGCGGTTGCAGCGACGCGTCCAATTCGGGCGTCGCCGGCGGGAGAACAGCGGCGGCGGCGGCGCGTCGCCATGGGGCAAAATGGAGGGCAGCGTCGGTAACACCTGGGGCTGAGGCGAGCCAGTAGATGGGTCCCCAGGGCGCTGACCGGACGGCACCGTCGCTGAAAGCAGACGGGGAGCGGCAGAACCCGTGCGACGACAGAGGCGCAGCTGATTGAGATGCCGGCGCACCTCACCAGAGGCCTCCAAAACCAGATACATAGCGCGGCCGAGGCAGCGAAGAATGCGCCCTTCGAGCCAACGCCGTGAACCTCGATAGTTACGATAGTAGACAACGTCGCCCGGAGCAAAAGCAGGTGTCTGCCGCTGCACAGGAACCTGATGCGGCGGATGTAGCAAAGACATCAAGGTTCGATGAGGACGACCGTGGAGCAACTCAGCCGGTGAGCGACGATCTCAGGGCTGAGAACGATACGAGGACAACAAGAGCAACAACGCGTCCTCCCGAGAATGCGACTCTTTCAACTTCAACATCTGGAACTTGAAAGTCTCCTGACCAATCATTCAGCGGCACCGTTTGACTGAGGCGAAAACGGCGCGGCTGTCAGATGTTGAATACCATTGGCCTTGCAGAATGACTGAAATTCTGCGGACATGAATTGTGGGCCACTGTCGGAAACAATAGTCTGTGGAAGACCTTCAATGCAAAAGATAGCAGATAACGCTTGGATGGTGGCAGATGACGTCGTGGAAGACATCCGGACAACAAAAGGAAAATTACTGAATGAATCTACCACAACCAACCATCGAGCATTCCAGAATGGACCAGCAAAATCGATGTGTAAGCGTTGCCAAGGGGAAGTAGCTGTTGGTCATGCAAAGAATTTCCGCGGTGGTGCGGATTGTTGTTCGGCACACACCATGCAAGAAGAGCACATATGCGGAATTTCAGCATCGATTCCGAACCAAGTACAGTGCTGACGAGCAAGTTGTTTCGTTCTCACTATACCCCAATGTCCTTGGTGGAGAAGCCGTAAGACAGAGGACTGTAACGAACGTGGGACCACGACCCTGGACTGATCATTATCAGAACGCAACAGCAAAACACCACGTCGTACTAAAAGTCTCTCCTTGTGAGCAAAAAATCGGCGAACCAACGGATCCCCGATCCGTGACTTGGACAAGGGCCATTGCGTAGCAACAAAACGCAGAACGGTAGCAAGGACAGGGTCTGCAGCTGTGGCTGTAACTACACGACGAAAATCAATCGGAAACGATTCGACCAAGTCATCGGTTTCCGCATCAATGAACATGCAAGCAAGTTCGGAAGAATCGAATGCTCTATCCTCAGCAACAGGCAAACGGGACAACGCATCGGCGTTTCCATGCTTAGCAGTGGACCGATACAAGATATCGTAGCGGTACTGCGAGAGGAAAATAGACCAGCGAATGAATTTCTGCGCTGTACGTGGAGATACAGGCTTGGTCGGATGAAAAAGCGATGTCAAAGGTTTGTGGTCTGTGATGATGGTAAAGTGACGACCATACAAGAAATCATGAAACTTAGTAACACCAAATACGAGAGCCAAAGCTACTTTCTCGATCTGTGAATAATTTCTTTGCGCAGACGAGAGCAATTTGGACGCAAAGGCAATAGGGCGATCGTGCGATCCATCTTTGTGCGCAAGCACAGCACCGATCCCGAAATCCGATGCATCTACCATCAACAAAAGGGGTTTCTGGGGATCGAATGGCGTAAGGCAAGTATTGGAAAGCAACGCCGATTTCAACTGGCGAAAGGCGCGTTCGCATTCCGTCGTCCAGACGAACGGAACACCTTTACGGCGTAAGCGATGAAGCGGAGCTGAAATGGAAGAGGCGTAGCGCACATAGCGATGATAATAATTGATTTTTCCCAGCACACTCTGTAGCTGCTTCAAATTCTGCGGCGAAGGCAAGTCTTGTATGACACGGAGGTGCTCGGGACTCGGATGTATGCCTTGGGCATTGAGTACATGTCCCAGGTAAGGTAAGTCACGAGCAAAAAACACACATTTGTCCTTCCGCAAGCGAAGACCATTTTGTCGCAAGACCTGAAGTAATGTTCTGAGATTGGCTAAATGTTCTTCTTCCGTCTTTCCGGAGACCACAATATCGTCCAGATAGTTTGCTGCAGTAGGGACCGACGCACAAACAGTTTGCAGATATTGCTGAAACAATGCAGGGGCGGATGCACACCCGAATGGCAGTCTTTGGAATCGATACAAACCAAGATGCGTGTTAACCACCAAAACGCGCTGGGAGTCTTCGTCCACCGGTATTTGCAAGTACGCATCTGCGAGGTCCAACTTCGAAAAATATTTACCCGGGCACAGTTTGTCAAAAAGATCTTCCGGGCGGGGTAAAGGATAAGTTGCAATCACTAGTTGGGGATACACTGTAGCTTTGAAGTCCACACAAAGTCTCAGTTTTCCGGAAGGTTTCGGCAAAATTACTAAAGATGATGCCCAGAGAGAAGCCTGCACACGTTCAATCACACCTTGTGATTCCAATTCGTGTAATGTTCTTGCGACCTCATCACGCAATGTGGGGGAACATTGCGCACTCTGAAAAATTTCGGTTGCGCGTTTACTTTCAGTTCCAAATGTGCTTTATAGTTCTTAGCGCAACCAAGGCCCGGTGCAAAAATGTCCGCAAACTCTTCACATAGACGAGAAACACTGTCTGAAGGCACAGTCTGGTTCACTGATAGGACCTGATTGACTATAGACAAGTTAAACAACTGAAATAAATCTAAACCAAACAAGTTCACTGCAGAAGAAGAACGAAGGACGTACAATGACACAAGTTTTGTTTGTCCCTTGTATGTTGCAAGAAGGCTGCACTGTCCTAACACAGGGATAGCTTGTCCTGAATAACTACTTAACTTAACATTTGCGGCATGCAACGGAGGTGTGCCCAGCTGTTTGTACGTGTCCTGATTGATCAGTGAAACTGCAGCTCCGGTATCGAGCTGGAATGGTATCACTTTGCCATTAACGTCCAAGTCGACAAAAAGTTTATTGTCCTGTTGACGACAAGAGCAACTGTCTCGTGCAACGTGAACTGACACTGGTACAGAATCACTTGCGACGTGATGGGATTTCCGTCGATGTCGACGCACACTATTTGTGGGACGAACACAGTCACCGTTAGAGAGAGTGGCACTGGGCGGAGTGGAATGAACTACATGAATTTCCATGGGCGAAGGTTCACGAGCCTGAGTAGCCTTGGTTCGATTCCGATTCCGGCGCGAAGCAAAGGGCCTGGAATGGTTGTGAGTGTCCGATCTGAGCTTTTTCTGGCAAACGCTTTGAACATGTCCTCTTTTATTACAGAAAAAGCAAATAGCTTGGCGTGACGGGCAATTCTCACGCGAATGTCTAGTAGCACGCCGCGGGCATGATTTTAGCACTGCATTTACTTGCCTGCGTGGCACACGTGGCTGAGAGCCTGGTGGCAGCTACGCGGACGGGCGCGAGGGCTGTTTACTGCTGTTCCGTGCAGCGCGCCCGGCGGGCCGGTTAATGTGACACACGGCTGGTGAAGTTTCAAATGATTCCTGAGCAAAGTCAAGTGTGTCTTGTCTATCCAATATGTCTATCACTTGTTGAAGGGAGGGATTGACTAGTTTCAAAATCTGTTCCCTTATACGAACATCAGAAACGTTCTGTGCAATTGCATCACGTACCATAGTATCTGAATAAGGGAGTCCACATTGACACTCAAAAGCAAAATCCATAGTAAGGCCTTGCAAGGTTGCAACCCACTCCCTATTAGTCTGACCTGCCGTACGTTTTGTACGAAAGAAGGTATACCTTTTCGCAACGACATTGACTGATTCTTTGAAATATGCATCTAATGCAGACAAAATTTCTTCGTAGGACAGAGTTGCTACATCGCGTCGGGGAAATAATTTGACTATCACACGGTACGTTTGGACGCCGACGGACGAAAGAAGTAAGGCTGCCGCTCATTACCTTGAATTCTGTAGGCGGCCAGATGGAATCCAAATTGGCGTCACCACTCCGTCCAGCTTTCCAGTGCTGCATCAAAAGGACGAAAAGTTGGTGCAACTGCGTGTTGTGGCTGCGCGAGCGGTGGAGCGGCGGCTGCCACATCGTTTTGCAGTGCACGTTGACCCTGGACGAGATGTCCAAGGGCATCCAATAAGGGCTGTACAACTGGGGGGAGTGCCAGGAAGTCTCTCTAGACCTGCCGTGTGGCGGCGCTCGGTCTGCAATCACTGATAGTGGCGACACGCGGGTCCGACGTATACTAACGGACCACGGCCGATTTAAAGGCTACCACCTAGCAAGTGTGGTGTCTGGCGGTGACACCACATAGGAAGTTCGCAAATGGTGTGACTTCAGTGGAAGATGCTCCTCGTCCAGGTCAGGCACGAGTTGTGACTCCACAGAACACTGCAGCAGTTGAAGCCATAGTGAAGAAAAACCGCCGAGTGACACTCGATGACACTGCAGCATGTTTACAGATTAGTCATGGGTCAGCACACCACATTGTGCATGATGTACTCCAGTTTCACAAAGTGTCTGCAAGATGGGTGCCACGGCAGTTGATTCCTGAAATGAGAGATCGACGTATTGATGCTTGTGAAGAACTTCTTCGGCACTTTGAACGAAAAGGTTATGACTTCCTAGCAAGAATCGTTACTGAGGACGAAACCTGGGTTCACCTCCACCAACTGGAAACGAATAGAGCGAACAAGGAATGGCGCCATTCCTCATCACCAAAACCAAGGAAGTTTCGAACAGAACCATCAGCAGGGAAGGTTATGCTGACTCTCTTTTAGGACGAAAAAGGCGTCATTTTGGAGCATTAAATGCCTAGAGGGACCACTGTCACCAGTGCATCATCCACAGATCTCCTAAAAACTCATCTGCGGCCTGCAATCAAATCAAAGCGACGTGGATTGCTATCAGCAGGTGTCCTTTTGCAACATGACAATGCAAGGCCCCACACTGCCCGTACAACAATTGCAACAATCACAGGCCTTCATTTTGAGTGTCTTCCTCATCCACCATACTCACCAGATCTTGCCCCAAGTGATTTCCATACGTTTGGACCACTCTAAGACGCAATGGGAGGAAAGAAGTTCCGTTCTGATGAAGAGGTACGCCACGCGGTGCATGAGTGGTTGCACGGACTACCGGAAGAATTATTTTCTAAAGGAATTTATGCACTTTGTAAGCGCTGGAGGACTTGCATTGAGCGTGGGGGAGATTATGTTGAAAAGTGATACAGCTTTGTACCACTTCTGCACAATAAGTAATATTTAAAAAAATATTTAAGGTTTTCACTTAGTCGTTTATTAAACAGAATGCTACATATTGGATCAGATAAAACACAAAATAAATTTTCATAAAAGGAGCGGATTGTGCGCGGCGGCGTAGTTAGAAGTAGCCCACCTCCCCTTTGAATGCGAATGCAATATTTAGGATTTTGAAATAAACTGCTATGACACATGACATGTTTCTTCAATAATCTTTTGTTAGCATTCTTCTGTCAGCATTTCAGTTTATTCGTTAGTGAAGTGTCCGCCCTGATAGCTGAATGGTCAGCGTGACGGACTACCGTCCTAAGGGGCCCGGGTTCGATTCCCGGCTGGGTCGGGGATTTTCTTCGCTCTGGGACTTGGTGTTGTGTTGTCTTTATCATCATTTCATCCCCATCCGGCGCGCACGTCGCCCATTGTGGCGTCGAATGTAATAAGACCTGCACCAAGGCGGCCGGACCTGCCCCGTAAGTGGCCTCCCGGCCAATGATGCCAAACGCTCATTTCCGTTTCCATTAGTGAAGTTAAGACTTTTCTCTGTGTGCTCTGCTAAGTGACTTTGTCGTTAGAAGAAAGAATTGAAATTGAGGAAGCACATGTTAAAGCTGGTTCGATTAAGGAGACTCGCGAAATTTTCAGGGTCAAGTATCCGAAATAGAAGACTACCAGCAAAGAGAGCAATAAAGAGTCTGTATGAAAGTTGGCACACCTACGGACCTGTCAAAATGTAAAACGACGACGAATTCGTTCAGTTCGCATACAAGAAGTTATTCGCCGAAGAATTATTCAGAGCCCGAAGAAGTCTATCGTAAAGTGGCCCAACAGGCGCATGCAAGTAGGAGTTGCCAGCAGATATTGAAAAAGTCTTAGTGTGAAGCCATATCGAGAGACGTGTGTGAAGCAATTACTAGAGGATGACAGTC
The DNA here is from genome assembly GCF_023864345.2 of Schistocerca serialis cubense. Lineage (NCBI taxonomy): Eukaryota > Metazoa > Arthropoda > Insecta > Orthoptera > Acrididae > Schistocerca > Schistocerca serialis. The sequence goes on from NC_064645.1 coordinate 432,952,248, forward strand.
AGGAACGTGGAGATTACTACACGTGGCTTCTGAATAACATCAACGATGGTTCGTTAAACCCCTTCCATTACACCGTGAGTGACGAAGCATGGATTCATCTTTTCGGCCATGTGAATTCATAGAATATGAGGTATTGGGCAACAGAGAACCCTATAATAGTGTGTCGGCAACCACTCCATGATAAAAACTCGGTGTTTGGTGCGGTGTAACAGGAGCGCGCATCATTGGATCAATATTTTTGACACTGCCCTCAACAACGTTGCATACATGGAAATTCTTGACAAATGTTGTGCTCAGCTCACTCAATATGAAAGACAATACTGCTTCTTCCAGCAAGGTGGGACAACATGCCACACGTCCGAAGTATCCCTGGAACGAGTCCATGATGTCTTCACCGAGGAACGAACTGTCAGCAAACTTTTATGGCCACCACGTTCGCCGGATCTAACAACATGTGATTTTTTTGGCTGTGGGGACACTTGAAGAGCAAGGTCTATGAAACAAATCCACACACAATACAGGAACTGAAAGACAACGTCAGCCGTGAAGATACCGCCATCGATATCCGAACTTTTCGCCGGGCGTATATAAATATGCTTAGACGTGCACAGCTGTGTGTTTATATTGCAGGGGGTCACTTTCAACACCTTACAAAATGTATTTTTCGTTGTATTGGTAAGTCCATTTCAGCTCTACGCCAAAATCACAAAACTCAGTAGGTGGCCACAATGTGCATCTGTGCTTGCTCGTCGTAGACTCGCTAGTGAACAGCAGCAACGATTTCTACTCTGTATCGCCGGACGGGGTGGCCTAGCGGTTCTAGGCGCTACAGTCTGGAACCGCGCGATCGCTACGGTCGCAGATTCAAATCCTGCCTCGGGCATGGATGTGTGTGATGTCCTTAGGTTAGTTAGATTTAAGCAGACTAGGGGTCTGATGACCTCAGCAGTTAAGTCCCATAGTGCTCAGAGCCATTTGAACCATCCTACTCTGTATCGTTACTGGTGGCGATAAATGGTGTCATTATGCTAACGTAAGGAAAAGAAAGGAATGGGTGATCCCAAACAAGGCAGCAATTCCGCATGCAAAGTCGTGCGCACACCCACAAAAGATAATGTTATGCATCTGGTGGAATAGTAACGGAGTGGTGTACTACGAATTGCTTTCCAGAGGTGTAACCATCACTGCTGACTTTTATTGGCAACAACTGAGACGTCTTGCAAACGGAATCCAAGAACAACGACCAGGAAGACGGAGGACGGCATGAAGTGATGCTACTCCACGGCACTTCCTGCCCGCATTGTGTTGGGCTGACAAAAAACACTATACAGGAGTTCGGTTGGGAAGTCATTCCGCAAGCAGCTTATTCACCTGATCTTGCGCCCTCATATTTTCTCTTTTTCCGCTCTCTATTGAACAAGATTCAAGCAACTTCCTTTCCGGATGAAAATGCGTCCCGAATATGGCTCGACGAGTTCTCCTCGAAACCACGCGACTTCTACAGTCGCGGAATGGAAAAGCTACCCCAGCGTTGGCAGACTGTTGTAAACAGAGAAGGAGAATATACTGCTGATGACTAATGTCTCTGTTATGTGTACCTGTTAAGGCCGAACGGTACCGAGCGGCCGCCATGTCATCCTCACCCACAGGCGTCACTGGATGCGGATATGGAGGGGCATGTGGTCAGGACACCACTCTCGCGACCGTACAGTATATCAGTTTACGAGACCGGAGCCGCTATTTCTCAATGAAGTAACTCCTCAGTTTGTCTCACAGGGGCTGAGTGCACCCCGCTTGCCAACAGCGCTCGGCAGACCGTATGGTCACCCAGCCCAACAGTGCTTAACTTCGCTGATCTGACGGGAACCGGTGTTACAATTGCGGCAAGGCCGTTGGCCAAATTATGGACCAACTCATTACTTATCCAGCGATCACCGCATCTGTAGAGCATGTGCTGCGCCAACAATCAGTCTCCGCAGCATTCTGTCTGTTGTTGCTTTCTCCCAGTTGACTATATACAAAGGTTCTGCATCTTTATTTACGTCGTCTTCCCTCCTGTTTCCTGACCTACCCGAGGGTCTTTTAGTTCTAATGTAGGCAATGAAAGCTTGTTTAGGAAGTCGGGTCAGTAGCATATGGATTACGTGACCTGCCCACTGGAGTCGCCTGATCTGCTGATACTATAAAAATGTACGGCTGGTTCTTGATCTCATAAATTTCATTATTCTTTCTCGCTCTACAAGCAGCTTCGTCTCTTACCAGACCCCAGGTTCTTCTCATCGCCTTTCTTTCAAATGTTAGAAGCTTTTGCATCTCTGTCTGGTTATTTATTATGACTGTCACTTGAATGTTTATTTCATCATTAACTTTACATTTCTTCTTCCAGAAAGGATATAAGGCTCTCCGAAAAACAACTTTCGCTCAACTATCGTGAAATAAAGTTAACTCGATCTCGACAACGTAAACTCAATAATCCAGAGATCTTATTATCTCGTATCAGCCATTGTGATAACGCTTTAAATAACACTTCAAGAAAAAAAACTTCATTTGATCTAGAAGAATATTTTGTAGATCAATAATCCATAAAATTCTTCTTCCAATAGAATTACAAAATCCCTCAAAATTATTTACCTTCACGTTTTAAACCTTTATTGCAGAAATATTGGACTTACTGGTAATCAGAGCCACGTCTCAAACATTAACGACGTTTATTAACGTACCACACTTTTTTTTTTTGGTCATCAGTCTACTGACTGGTTTGATGCGGCCCGCCACGAATTCTTTTCCTGTGCTAACTTCTTCATCTCAGAGTAGCACTTGCAACCTACGTCCTCAATTATTTGCTTGACGTATTCCAATCTCTGTCTTCCTCTACAGTTTTTGCCCTCTACAGCTCCCTCTAGTACCATGGAAGTCATTCCCTCATGTCTTAGGAGATGTCCTATCATCCTGTCCCTTCTCCTTATCAGCGTTTTCCACATATTCATTTCCTCTCCGATTCTGCGTATAACCCCCTCATTCCTTACCTTATCAGTCCACCTAATTTTCAACATTCGTCTATAGCACCACATCTCAAATGCTTCGATTCTCTTCTGTTCCGGTTTTCCCACAGTCCATGTTTCACTACCATACAATGCTGTACTCCAGACGTATATCCTCAGAAATTTCTTCCTCAAATTAAGGCCGGTATTTGATATTAGTAGACTTCTCTTGGCCAGAAATGCCTTTTTTGCCATAGCGAGTCTGCTTTTAATGTCCTCCTTGCTCCGTCCGTCATTGGTTATTTTACTGCCTAGGTAGCAGAATTCCTTAACTTCATTGACTTCGTGACCATCAATCCTGATGTTAAGTTTCTCGCTGTTCTCATTTCTACTATTTCTCATTACCTTCGTCTTTCTCCGATTTACTCTCAAACCATACTGTGTACTCATTAGACTGTTCATTCCGTTCAGCAGATCATTTAATTCTTCTTCACTTTCACTCAGGATAGCAATGTCATCAGCGAATCGTATCATTGATATCCTTTCACCTTGTATTTTAATTCCACTCCTGAACCTTTCTTTTATTTCCATCATTGCTTCCTCGATGAGAGAGAGTAGGGGCGAAAGGCTACAGCCTTGTCTTACACCCTTCTTAATACGAGCACTTCGTTCTTGATCGTCCACTCTTATTATTCCCTCTTGGTTGTTGTACATATTGTATATGACCCGTCTCTCCCTATAGCTTATCCCTACTTTTTTCAGAATCTCGAACAGCTTGCACCATTTTATATTGTCGAACGCTTTTCCAGGTCGACAAATCCTATGAAAGTGTCTTCATTTTTCTTTAGCCTTGCTTCCATTATTAGCCGTAACGTCAGAATTGCCTCTCTCGTCCCTTTACTTTTCCTAAAGCCAAACTGATCGTCACCTAGCGCATTCTCAATTTTCTTTTCCATTCTTCTGTATATTATTCTTGTAAGCAGCTTCGATGCATGGGCTGTTAAGCTGATTGTGCGATAATTCTCGCACTTGTCAGCTCTTGCCATCTTCGGAATTGTGTGGATGATGCTTTTCCGAAAGTCAGATGGTATGTCGCCAGACTCATATATTCTACACACCAACGTGAATAGTCGTTTTGTTGCCACTTCCCCCAATGATTTTAGAAATTCTGATGGAATCGTGACCAAATCTCAACAGGAAATAAAAACATATTTTAGTCCATTACAATTCAAGTCACAAATTACATTTTTTATCATTATTAATATAGGGTCCTCCGAGTTGCTATGAGATGTCTTCCTTGGCAAGTGGCTGTCGATTCAACGCAAAAAGCCCAGCGATGATGGCTCCATCATGACAGGAAGGCTGTTCCTTCCGCTACTGCCACGACCCACTATCGTATCATCAAACACAAGAAAGAACATACATTTTTTACAGTGTTGTAACACAATACAAAATATGAACAGTCTTTAATTTTTTATTACTGTTATTAATGTTACACTATTTACCGTCCAAGTATCGTGTGGCGGAGGAAGATGGGAGGATACAGTCTATAAACCACTGTATCATCATACAGTAGTCCGCGGCTCGTGGTCTTGCGTAGCGTTCTCGCTTCGCGCGCACGGGGTCCCGGGTTCGATTCCCGGGAGGAATTTTCTCTGGGATTATCTCTGCCTCGAGATGACTGGGTGTTGTGTGTCTTTCATCATCATTTCATCTTCATTCACTCGCAAGTCGCTGTAGTGGCGTTAAAGAACTTGTGGAGCGGCGGCGGAACCGCCCCGCGAGGGGTCTCCCGGCCACCAATGCCATACGCTCATTATTATTATCATCATCATACAGTGATATAATTTGCAGATACATTCAGTGATGTATGTAGATACCACCTGCTAAGTGTGCTGCGAATAGATTGAGTAGTAAGAAGCAATAAATTAAAACGTCATGCCTCATGTCCAAGTTTTACAGCACAAATAGCAAAATTTTATAAGTGATAGATTTTTTTACTTTCATCATTTTGTGAGGGGTATCGATGGCAAAAAGTTTCGTAAATGTTTGAAGTTATTTGAAAAGTTTGTCAGAAGTCGCTAAGTGCTCTCATTCTCAAACAGGCCTAGTGGTTGAATGAAGTCTGGGTATTTGCGTCCTGTCAGTTACGCTGCCTCAAGACAAACACGCAGTCGCTAACTCAAATTCTTGGCTTAAAGAGTAGATTATGGCAGTACTTTAAATTTTTAAATTCTTTCAGCAATTAGGGGAAATATTGAAAATCAAATTTTTGTTGCCCCTAGAAGCCGTTAAAATAGGCAACCTGCAACAGGTGTTGGGTTCCGGTACAGCGGGATAGTAATGTACATACAAATTCTTGTAAGGAATGAAATGCATTGTGAAGTTACGATTTAAGCTTGCGTTGGAAGCTAGATTCTGCACATCACAGGATGGGTAGTCCACAAAAGAATGAAAGAAATGAAAGGAACAACAAGGGGAAAATGTACCAGTCCAGGGGTCTGCAGAAGCCCGTACGTAAGGAAGACGTAAAGAAGGAAATGTACGGCATACTTAGCACCAAAATCTGGTTAAATGAAAAACAAAGTACCAAAAATGAGAATATGACTTACGGCTCTGCCAGAGTGATAAACCGATTTTCGTCAGATCAGCGAAGTTAAGTGCCACCAAGCTTGGCGAACACGCCCATATCTGCTGATAGCTGTTGGCAAGCGGGGTGCACTCAGCCCTTGCGAGGCTAACTGAGGAGCTACTTGATATGAAGTAGCGGTTCTGGTCACAATATAAAATATGAAGAGTTCATATAGCAGTGTAGCTGTCTATTATTCATAATAAGACTTTGATTCATTTCCCAAGTTGAAGGAACAGCTCCGTGGAAAACGTTTTGAAACAATTGACGAAGCTTCTCATGAGGTCACCCGAGTAATCAAACAGATCTATAATGCAGGTGCGCTATTCGAAATACAGAAGTTTCCAAAACGATCGGAAGCTGTCATAAGCTAGAATGGAGATTATATTGAAGACCTGTAAAGGTATTTTGTAAAATAAATTAATTTCTTCTGCTCTATCCTACAGTTTGCAGAGAGTTTCCAATTATCCTCGTAAATAGTATTGGGGGCTTGCACGGAACCTAAATAAGCCTACATACCGTAAATGCATCGTTCCATTAACTTGTTATCTACCACTCAGTTTCTTCGCCGGTTGGGCTTAGAAGTGCACCGATAATTCGAGGTGCCAGTATTGAGTGGAAACAACATGAAATACAAGGAAGACTACATGAAACGTTCCCGAGACAAACGTTTCATAACCCCGTTGGCCCAAGAGAAAGACGTTGGACGGAATGTTCTTGCATTGTTAGGGTAGGGATCGAAAAAACCGATACCAGTATTTTAGTTCTGAATAACTTGTGTTTTTCGATATCTGTTTGGTCTTAGTTATAACAGTTTAATTTTTTACTAATAACAAGGTAAAAAATCGTCATATCAATTTTGCCGTAGAAGCAGTGCTAAATTTTTTTCTTAAATAAAAGTTTTTTAAAAACGAGTCATATTTATTCGTAAAATGGACGTTGTTGTCATCAAGTTATGACATTTCGCTCTCGCTCTCGCCGCATACGTTTCCTTCAGTTTCGCATATCTGCTGGAGAGAATGAGACCTATTTGTGCCACAGCCCCAATCCCATATCGATTGTGATCTCCTACTCCTTCATCTTCATGGAAATTTTTAATCTTTGTTCGAGGCCTACGTTTATTACTCGATTTTAGCCCAAGATACATCTAAAGCACTGAAAAGTGGAAACACACAAGCCATGATTCGCAAACTATTTCACATAACAGAAATACAACCTTGCTGGTATAAAAGCGCAAGTGAGCAGCAACGATAGCAGTAACCGAAAATCGGTTATATCAGAAACATAAATATCTTCAACATTTCGCGGCCCTGTCATCAACTGTATAAATATTAATTGTAATGATTAACAGCCTCAGTTGCATCGTTTACCTAGAACTTACCTAGGTTTCAGTCGGAGTAACCCAACCTTCTTCAGAATAACAGTAATTACCGTTTGTCCATAGTGGACATCGTCAAGCTAAATCTACAGATTCATAAATTATCGTCAGACTGTAAAAACTTATCTGAAACTGCCTCGGCCCCACTTCGCGACCGCGATGTGGCAGCCACGAGTTCTGTACTGGAACTGAGTGCGAAGTGGGGCCGAGGCAGTTTCAGATAAGTTTTTACAGTCTGACGATAATTTATGAATCTGTAGATTTAGCTTGACGATGTCCACTATGGACAAACGGTAATTACTGTTATTCTGAAGAAGGTTAGGTTACCCAGACTGAAACCTAGGCAAATTGTAGGTAAACGATGCAACTGAGGTTGTTGGTTATTAACATTAAAATATCAGAAACTGGTTATTGTGAGCGGTTTTAACAGCTAGGTCACAATGGAGACGAAAAGAACCGGTGCATCCGAAAACCGGTTGTTTCAGCGACGACTGCCATTCCTGTGCTACAGCATTTCCCAGTAGTCTTCCAGAATAAAATATATTTTTATCCACGAAGTGGGGAATCTGAAGAAAGTGCTAATTATCTTCATGGAGATTCTTTTAATACTAAAGCAGTCCCACGCTGACTGACAATCCGTGCGAATGTGTTTTTTCCTTACCTTTTCATTTCTTCGGACCTAGGAATCACATGACCCGAGTGCCTTCCTTTTCTCAGCAGTACTTCGTTACTCCTTTGTTTCATTTTAACTGCGGCATTCGATATAATTTGCATAGTTGCCTTTAGGAGACACCGTATATGGGAAGCCATTATAGCCGTGTTATATTTTATCCTCAAGGGGTTTCATATTATTGCGGTGTTAATTTCCGCTAGCTACACTGTTTTGTTAGGTACAAGTCAGTTAATTGTCTTATTTATACTCGTATATTTTTGCGGACTGGAATTGCTCCTTGAATTCACGACGTCAGGTAAGCGTCCTGAGAGTACAAATTTGACTTCAGAAAATCTTGTACTCTCGTATCATTTACTCTTAAGAGGAGCGAAAGTGTTGCATCCAATCTCCACTATGACGACAGCGTTGATGAAGCGTCGGGCAAAGCAGAAATGATAGGAGTATACAATAAGACGAGGTGCTGTCTACGACTACGCAAGACACACTCGCTGATTATAGCTTATTTCAATACACAGCCGTAGTCGCATGTTAAGTTCTTTACTTTTATTTTCACACGACTGGTTTCGATCTTCTAAAAGATCATCTTCAGAAGTTACATTTCTTTATGGCCATTGGAACCGTTGGCGTGCAACAGGTCCATCTGTGCATATGTGGAGTACACGGCTCTACACGCTCTACACGGTTCCTACGGCCAGCAAGGAATGTAACTTCTGAAGATCGAAACCGATCGCCGGCCGGAGTGGTCAAGCGGTTCTAGGCGCTTCAGTCTGGAACCGCGCGACCGCTACGATCGCAGGTTCGAATCCTGCCTCGGGCATGGATGTGTGTGATGTCCTTAGGTTAGTTAGGTTTAAGTGGTTCTAAGTTCTAGGGGATTGATGACCTCAGAAGTTAAGTCCCATAGTGCTCAGAGCCATTCGAACCATTTTTTCGAAACCGATTGTGTGAAAATAAACAACTTAAATGCTATCACGACTGTGTGTATTGAAATAAATTGTAATATTACAAAGATCGCTGTTTTTCCTATAACAACGTTGCGGGGGCGGGGTGGGAAGGTGGAGGGGGGTGCAAGACGACGGTTCAATTCCGCATCCGGCTACCCCGATTTAGGTTTTCCGTGATTTCACTAAATCGCTCCAGGCAAATGCCAGGATGCTTCCATTGAAAAGGCCTGGTCGATTACGTTACCCGTCCTTGACACAGTCCGATCTTGTGTTCCGTCTCTGATGACCTCGATGTCGACGGGACGTTAAACCTAATCTTCCTTTCTTCTTCCAACAATGTTCCAAAAAAAAAATTTTTTTTTGAACATTTGCTGATTGTGCAGGGACATATTTTATTCCCTGCTGAATGTTGTAGGCATAAATTCTTTAGTGATCGATGCTGTCCGTCCGTCCCCGGTAGCTGAGTGGTGCCGGCTCGGTAACTCAGCGTGTTCGGTCAGAGGGTTAGCTGCCCTCAGTAATACAAAAAAAACTGAGTTAATGGATCAACCACGAACTGAATCGGGTGTCTTCCGACGTCCGCCCCGAGCAGGTGCAACGAACGAAAACGAACAAAATGAGGTAAAAAAAAAGCGTAATGAGCAGCGTGTCTGTTCAGTAATGAGTTTATAGCCGGCACGGTAACTCAGCGTGTATGGTCAGAGGGTTAGCTGTCCTCTGTAATAAAAAAAAGAAACTGAGTTAATGGATCAAACAACGAACTGAAACGGGCGCCTCCGACGTCCGCACCGAGCAGATTAAACGAACGAAAACGAACAAAATGAGATTTAAAAAAAATAAAAAAAATAAGAGTGTTCAGCGCGACAGAATGTCAATCTTAAGGGCCCGGGTTCGATTCCCGGCTGGGTCGGAGATTTTCTCCGCTAAGGGAGTGGGTGTTGTGTTGTCCTAATCATCATCATTTCATTCCCATCGACGCGCAAGTCGCCGAAGTGGCGTCAAATCGAAAGACTTGCACCAGGCGAACGGTCTACCAGACGGGAGGCCATATTCACACGACATTTATTATATTAATGATTAATGCTGTTAACAACCCAGACAGCTGCAACACACGAAGAGATTTTCTGCACCTGTCGTCTTATGAGCTTGTTTCAGAAATTATATATTCACAATTACGTTGTTGATTTTTATTTATAGATCTACATTCATCTCCTTGTGGACTGAGTCTGCAGCGAGTATTAATGGTAGGAAACAGGCCTCAAATACTGGAGGGTTTTTCTAAAAATCAGTGACGTCTGAAATGTGATCTCAAATGCCTCTTTCGTAACGGAGCTGGACTTTCGAGCTACTGCGTCTCCCAGTTAAGTGAAACCGTTTTTATGGTAGCAGTCTGGGAAAAATGCGAGGCCGGCCTATGGGTTAGGCAGAGAGGAAACACAAGACGGCACTTTGCGCCCGCGGCGTTTGACGTCCAGAAGGATATAAATCAGCGGTCGGGCTGCCGTGCGCCGCTAGGTGCTGGCGGCGTTACCTCGTTTCTCGGAAAAGGGGCGCGCGGACGGAGAAGTTAGGCCCGCTCCCACCTCCCGCTGGGAGCGGGCCCTGCCGCGCGCGGCGACGTCAGAGGCACGCTCTCTGAGGAGCGGCCGCGTCCCCCCCAGGGTCACATCAATCGAGCCACGGCGGTCCGTCATGTGACGAACGCCTCGCGTGTCGCCGATCCGCTCCGCGCAATGCGACGCGTCTGCTGCTGCCTCCCCACGCGCCCAGAGGTAAGGACGGCGCGCTCCCTGCACATCTCTCGCATGACGCTTCCGCCGCCGCTTCGTATCGCTACTCTTGGAGGGGAAAAGACAACGACGCTCGTTCCACTTGTGTTGTTGTAGTCTTCCGTTCTCAGAAGCTCTTTCCGCTAGTGTTGTTGCATGCGGTCTTCGTTCTCAGAAGCTCGTTCCAGTTGGGTTGTTGTAGTCTTCATTTCTCAGAGTGATTTGGTGCAGCTCTCCACGCTAATCGATCTCGTACAGGTCTCACTATCAATGCGTAACTGCTGCAACCTACACAGTACGTGGGAAGACTTGTCAGAGTTAAAAGTGACAATAGGTGTACATAACAGTCCATATAAACGTAACAGAAACAGAGCGTTTTTCTTTTACATATTGGTATTTCGGTTGTTACGGGTTTATTTATCGATTGTCATTTTTTATTTATAAGCTACCTGTTGGTAGCCTTTGTTTCGTGATCTTTCTGACGTTTCGCCAGCGGAAGTGTTTAAACTCAGAAGAGTCTTCCTGGAGACACTCTGTAGCATTTCTGGACGTGTGGGGTGTCGCACTGTCCTGCTGGAATTTCCCAAGTCCGTCAGAATGCACATGAATGGATGCAGGTGATCAGATAGGATGCTTATATCACTCCAACTGCACACGCCCCACACCATTACAGAGCCTCCACCAACTTGAACAGTCCCTTGCTGACATGCAGTGTCCATGCATTCATGAGGTTGTCTCCATACTCATACATCCGCTCGATACAATTTGAAACGAGACTCGTCTGACGAGGCAACAAGTTTCCAATCATCAATAGTCCAATGTCGGTGTTGACGGGCCCATGCGACGCGTAAAGCATTGTGTCGCGCAGTCATCAAGGGTGCACGAATGGGTCCTCGGCTCCTGAAGTCCATATCGATGATGTTTCGTTGAATGTTTCGCACGCTGACACTTGTTCTACATCTACATGGATACTCTGCAAATCACATTTAAGTGCCTGGCAGAGATTTCGTCGAACCACCTTCACAATTCTCTATTATTCCAATCTCGTACAGCGCGCAATTGCATTTTGGTATTTCGGTTGTTATGGGTTTATTTATCGATTGTCATTTTTTATTTATCAGCTACCTGTCGGTAGCCTTTGTTTCGCGATCTTTCTGACGTTTCGCCAGCAGGAATGGCTCTACATCTACATCTACATGGATACTCTGCAAATCACATTTAAGTGCCTGGCAGAGGGTTCATCGAACCACCTTCACAATTCTCTATTATTCCAATCTCGCGCGCGGAAAGAATGAACACCTATATCTTTCCGTACGAGCTCTGATTTCCCTTATTTTATCTTGGTGATCGTTCCTCCCTATGTAAGTCGGTATCAACAAAACATTTTCGCATTCGGAGGAGAAGGTTGGTGATTGGAATTTCGTGAGAAGATTCCGTCGCAACGAAAATCGCCTTTCTTTTGATGATGTCCATTCCAAATCCTGTATCATTTATGTGACAATCTCTCCCATATTTCGCGATAATACAAAACCTGCTGCCTTTCTTTGAACTTTTTCGATGTACTCCGTCAGTCCTATGTGGTAAGGATCCCACACCGCGCAGCACTATTCTAAAAGAGGACGGACAAGCGTAGTGTAGGCAGTCTCCTTAATAGGTCTGCTACATTTTCTAAGTGTCCACAACATTTTTTGTGTGTTACTTCCAATGTAAGTTGTTCGTAATTGTAATACCTAGGTATTAGTTGAATTTATGGCTTTTAGATTAGACTGATTTATCGTGTAACCGAAGTTTAACGAGTTCCTTCTAGCACTCATGTCGATGATCTCACACATTTCGTTATTTAAGGTCAACTGCCACTTTTAGCACCATTCAGATATTTCTTCTAAATCGTTTTGCAGCTTGTTTTGATCATCTGATGACTTTATTAGTCGATAAACGACAGCGTCATCTGCAAACAAGACGGCTGCTCAGATTATCGTTCATATTGGTAAGGAACAGCAAAGGGCTTATAGCACTACCTTGGGAAACGCCAGAAATCACTTCTGTTTTACTCGATGACTTTCCGTCAGTTAGTACGAACTGTGACCCCTCTGACAGGAAATCCCAAATCCAGTCACATAACTGAGACGATATTCCGTAAGCACGCAATTTCCCTACGAGCCGCTTGTGTGGTACAGTGCAAAAGCCTTCCGGAAATCCAGAAATACGGAATCGATCTGAAATCCCTTGTCAGCAGCACTTCATGTGAATAAAGAGCTAGTTGTGTTTCACAAGAACGATGTTTTCTAAACCCATGCTGACTGTGTGTCAATAGACCGTTTTCTTCGAGGTAATTCATTATGTTCGGACACAATATATGTTCTAAAATCCTGCTGCATATCGACGTTAACGATATGGGCCTGTAATTTAGTGCATTACTCCTACTACCTTTCTTGAATATTGTGTGACCTGTGCAACTTCCCAGTCTTTGGGTACGGATCTTTCGTCGAGCGAACGGTTGTATATGATTGTTAAGTATGGAACTAATGCATCAGCATACTCCGAAAGGAACCTAACTGGTATACAGTCTGGACCAGAAGACTTGCATTGCTGAAGTGGAACTCGCGGCCGCAGACTATATGTACCTACCGCCCCAAACTCCCAGGGCTTTTTCATGGTCATTGCCGGTGCGGTTCTCCCCTTGCTAACTGCATTAGTCGTTCACTGCAGCACGGAAGTCCACGATCAGTTCATCCTGAGGCTTTCTTCTTTCTTATTCAAGATATTGCCATGTTTGTGTATTTCTCCAGCTTCTCTGAAAAGCGGGTGTGATAACTCCTCTCTACGGCAAGAACTTCCGTGTCAGCGAATTGTACTATGCGATCGGTCTCAAACAGCGCATGCTCCGCTACGCCCGATTTCTCCACCTGGCCAAACCTATCAATGCCTCTTATGTTCGGTGATTCTGGTGTTAATTGACCGTACAGACCAGTGGTCGGTCTCACAGGTATGAAGGCAAGAACCGCATCGGAAATGCCCAGGGAAAAGCCCTTGGACGTTGGCGCGCCAGGTACATATAAACTGCGGCCGCGAGCTCGATTCCAGTCCACCACCAGAAATTGAGGGTTGAAACATGTACGTTTCAAGTGACGTAACTAACAGTAGTCCGAAAGACGATTGTCAGTATGGGAATGGCATTTGAACGTGTATTTTAGAAATGTGAAAGTGTATTTTATCTCATCGCTTATACGCTTTGCCCTGTACTGAACTTTTCTGACTGCGAGAATGTAAACTGCCAATAACTTTAAACCAAACCAAAACTGCACCTATTTACGTAACACAAAAACTGAATCTGATGCAACACTATTGATTTGAAATTGGCCCTGGTTATAAAACAAAATTTGCGCAATTTGAAAATAATGGCATCTGTGTTTAATGAATGCTATCTCTGAAATAATAAAATGTCTTACCTTTATCTGCGCAATGATAACGCTCTTCGCACTGCTCTCTCTTAGTACTTTAAATTGTGTAGTTAACAGACAGCTATTATGCACGGCTGTTGCTTAGCATACATATTAACTAAATCGAATATGACTGAGACAATAACTTCTTGAGGAAAATAGTTAATCAGGATCGACATGGATCTGGGAACTGGTATTGGCTTGTGGTAAGAAACAATATGGCAGTAACGTTAAAACTTGTATTTTGACTCTTTGAAAATTAATAACGCTCACCATTAACACATAATAAACTGATTATACACTGGATGCGAGTGAAATACATTGTCTCAGTCATCACTTACGAATAAGTGCATTGCATTAGTAACAAACTACTTCCTTAACCTTGAAAATAAAAAAATCACCACTGCCCGTAACGAGTAAGTATATATCCAGCATACCTCAGATACAACACGTCTTTACACTCGAGTGTCCTCCATACATCGCCGTATCTAAAGTTACTCTAACTAACACGTCTTTAACCTTGAGAGTCCTCCATGCTTCTCTCCATCTAAAGCTACTCTAACTAGCACGTCTTTACACTTGAGAGTCATCCATACTTCTACCGATCTAAAGTTTATCTAACATATTACCCATACCACCTTCAACCAGCGATCGCTGTTGAGCAGCGACGCTACTACACAGTGGATACTACATTTGACCATCTATGGTTCAATATAAAATTTTCTTACAAAATTTTACCTTTCAGGGTGAAGCTTTGACAATGTCAGCCATTAGCGCGCAACGTCAGAAAAATCACGAAACAAACGTCAACAAGTGGCCAAAAGCCTTAGCAATTTATTATTCATAGTTTACTGTCTCTATTTGAGTTTACATATTGTTATTTTGCCATTTGGAGATAGTGAGTCGAACTGTAGACGGTAGAAAATGGAGTGTCAAGAGGAGAAATCGGAACATACTCTTCTGTTTGAGTTCAGTAAAGGGTTGACAGCCAGAAACATTTGCCCTTGTATGGGGATAATGGCACTGGGCAGACTATGCCAAGAAAATAGTGTCCTCGTTATAAGAAGGATCGTTTTGACGTTAGTGGCTCTCAATGTTCAGGAAGACCTTCGGGATTTGATGAAGATCGTTTAAACGCTTTAATACACTATTATCCACGTCAGTGTACTCGAGAAGTGGCAAATATTATGAACTGTGATCATTCTGCCACCGTGCGACATTTCCATGCAATGGGGAAGGTTAAAAAATCGAGTGTTTGGGTACCTCATGCTCTAGGCCAAAATCATGAAGATCAGCGGGTGGCCTTATGTGCATCTTTGCTTGCTGGTCGTCAGTTGGCCCGTGAACAACACCGACCATTCCTATCCTTTATCGTTACCGATGACGAGAAATTCTGTCTTTATGCTAAAATAAGGACAAGAAAAGAATAGTTGAGCCCAAGCAAAGTAGCACCTCCCCGTACATAGACCTGCGCGCCTCCATAAGGTTGGTTGGTTTGTGGGGGTTAAGGGGACCAGACTGCTACGGTCATCGGTCCCGCCTCCATAAGAGATAATGTTATGCTTCTGGTGCAACAGCGACGGTGTGGTCCACTACATATTGCTTCCCCGATGTCTAACCATCGCTGCTGACATTTATTACCAACCACTGAGACGTCTTGCAGACGCAATCCAAGAATAACTACCGAAAAGACTGCGTGAAGTGATACTATTCCACGATAACGGCCGCCCGCATTGTGCTAGACTGACAAAAAACACTATAGAGGCGTCGGGGTCGGGAAGTCATTCCGCACCCAGCTTATTCACCTGATCTTGCGCCCTCAGATATTCACCTTTTCCGTTCTCTACCGAATAACGTTCAAGTACTTCCTTTCCAGATTAAAATGCACTCCGAACGAGGCTCGACGAGTTCCACGTGGTTTCTGCAGTCGCGAAATCGAAAAGTGACCCCAGCGTTGGCAGGCTATTGCAAATAGTGAAGGAGAGTATATCATGGATGACTAAAGTTTCTGTTACGTGTATCTTCTGCGTTTATTCAACTTATGGAAAGATGCTACGAATCTTATGCACCAACCTAATAAAACTCACCACAGAAGCACGACTGGGCGAAAAACCTAAGAACAGTGACGTACACAACCACTACTCACGAAAGTACATTTAAAAATATCCGTTAAACCCTTATCCAAATACTGGATTCTCTCTGTCTTCAATACGATTCCCATTTCTTCTTCTATCACGTTATCAGACTAGTTCTGCCCCTCGCAGAGACCTCCAGTGTACTCTCTCCACCTGTCTTCTCCCTCCTTTGCATCTAATAGCAGAACTGCCATTGCGTTATTAATGGTGCCGCCTTTGCATTTAATTTCGCTGAAGGTTGCAGTGGCTTTTCTATATGTTGCATCAGTCCTTTCGAAGACCATTTCTGATTCGATTTCTTCACCTTTTTCCTGGTTCCCCACACCTCCTATTTATACTGCCTGACAAAAAACGTAAGCAACCATTAGTGGAGGAGGAAATGCAATGGAACCTTAGGTGTTGAGACAGTATGTGATATTGTTCCAGTGATTACGAAATTGAGTCAGTTTTACAAAGAACTTGGCAATATGAACGCACTTATCCGTATGATGTGGCGCCTCCTCTGGCACTGATAACGTGAGGAAGACTGTCATGAAGCTCTGTAAGCCGGCCGAATTGGCCGTGCGGTTAAAGGCGCTGCAGTCTGGAACCGCAAGACCGCTACGGTCGCAGGTTCGAATCCTGCCTCGGGCATGGATGTTTGTGATGTCCTTAGGTTAGTTAGGTTTAACTAGTTCTAAGTTCTAGGGGACTAATGACCTCAGCAGTTGAGTCCCATAGTGCTCAGAGCCATTTGAACCATTTGAAGCTCTGTATCCTCTCCTAAGACAAGATGTCGCACGAGTGTTGTAACTGGTCTTTGATACCTTCGATACTGGCACTGGGACAGAGTTTACATCCGAGATGGTTCCACACATGTTCTTTTGGGGACAGATCTGATAATCTTACTGGTCACGGAAGTGCTTCAATATCATGTAGACTTCATGGAAAAATGTGCCATGTGGGACAAGAATTGTCTTGCTGATAAATGAGACCACGATACTGTTGCACTAGTAAACATATGAGGATGTCCATGACATACTGTTGTGTCATCAGAGTCTCTCAATCACTACCACCTGTGACCTTAAGTCATGTCCGGTGGCTCCCCACACCATGACAGCATCAGGAATACTGTTGTACCTCTCCAAAACATTGGAGTGGGACTTCTGCCCAGGTCACCCCATACTCACCAGCGATGGCAATCCGGATAGAGCGAAACTGCGATTCATTGTTGAACATTGTCTGATGTCATTCATCAGCAGTCCATGCTTCCTGATCATGGCACCATTCCAAACACAGCCGTTTCTATTGTGGTGTTAGCAATAGTCCACTGTGGGACTGTAATTCCCTAGGCTGGCTGCTACTAATTTCCGACTAATGGTGTGGGATAGCAGAATGTTGCATGGAGTCCTGTATTTGTTCCCACATGGTATGTGCAGATGTGAAGGGGTTACGATGTGCCGGTGCACAATATGGTGATCATCACTTCTGGTCATTCATTTCAGTTCAGTGCCCAGTCAGCATGTCCAGAACGTAGCAACTCTGATGGCCTTATTATTTGCTTCAATGGAGCTCTGTGTGGTGTAAAGTTGTTCCAGTAGGGGGCATATGAGTAAGTGGTCCAGATCTTATGTTGTTCTACAATTGCAAGCCACGTTTCCATCATCTGTAAGGATTCCACTTTTACATGCTGGTCTTACAATGTGGGATGTACAGCCTAAAACGAGTGAGTGATTTCCAACCAGAGAATGGCAGATCATTTCATGGGCTAGTTCTTCCTTTGCAGAGATATATAGCAAAAATGGTTCAAACGGCTCTGAGCACTATGGGACTTAACTTCTGAGGTCATCAGTCCCCTAGAACGTAGAACTACTTAAACCTAACTAACCTAAGGACACCACACACATCCATGAGCGAGGCAGGATTCGAACCTGCGACCGTAGCGGTCGCGCGGTCCCAGACTGTAGCGCCTAGAACCGCTCGGCCACCCCAGCCGGCGATATATAGCAGCAGCTCACTCTTCCATCTAGTGACGTGGTTAGACTCTGGTGTTCGTACCATTGGTTCAGTCCTGGTGATGAAACTGTGTCTAGATTTCAATCACCAGACTACAGCTTGAAGATAATGCACTGGATGACGGGAATCATTGATCTGTTTTGCCCTCTCCACCCTGGCAGCAAAAGCCCTTCTGACAGAGCGGAGACCTATTTCAACAATCGGGTGGACTGGGTCGACTGGAGTTGGCTTCATACGTCCCAACATAATCTGGGCAGTCTCAAGTTCGAGCAGAAGCACTCCACACACGTGAAGTGTACTCTGCAGATGACACACTTTGCAAGAGCAGAAGTTCTCAGTTCGTGAGAAATGGTTTCCCAGGTGGTGGCTGTGAACTTCCTCAAAATACTGTTCCTTTAACTGACCTTCAGCCTGGTGTTATGGCTATGTCTCTTGAAGGACAGTCTACAGTCAAGAGTAAAACCCATATATACAGGCGTTGATCAATGCTGAAGACGTTTATCTTGCCACGTGACATCTAATTCCCACTGGGCATCTCTGTGTCATATCTGAAATGTGCACATGTGAGTCTCGTTGATATTTGGCCTTAGATGATTGACATCATAATAAAGGTAAAGCATATACATAGATGAAGTTAATTTTCTTTTACCTCTTCAAACGGATCTCTTTGCATAGGCAGTGCTGTATCATTAGCATAGACGTAATGCCTGGAGTGTCCTTTAATGGGCTGTCATTGGTATAAATATTAAAAGTATAGGACCTAACACATTGCCTTGTGGTAGGCCGTTCTTTTGTATGTGTGATCTGCTCTTCTTAACCTGGAGAGAGACCTGGAATCTCCTACTCTGTAGGAGCGTGCATATGGGGGTGTTAGTTGGTAATCACTGGTGAGTTGGTAAACTTTCTGTGCCTGATAGTGTCGTAGGCGACTATTAAGTCGACAAAGGCATCTCCAGTTACCTAACTCTGTTCAAAAGCACCCTTAATGTGCCGAGTGAGGTTCCATATCTGACTGCAGCATGATTTTCCATCTTATTGAGGAATGAACTTCCGTTTGAATATCCAGTTAGTTGATTTACGAAAATACATTCGAATAGCTTGAGGTAGTGGTACAACGATATTGGAGAGCTGTTACGGTCGTATGGCTCCTTACCGGATTTCAGCAGTGCAACCTCTCGAGCTTTCCTCCAGGACCTTAGCTAAGTAGTCATTGATCAACTTAATTAGCCACTGCAGTGTGGTCCACCCGAACGTCTTGATCTATTCCCACTGCAGTGTGGTTCACCCGAACGTCTTGATCTAGTCTATTCTGAGATCTTCGATTCCAGGAGCTTTATCCAATTTCAATGTGGAAATAGCAGATTCCAGTTCATTTATGGACAAGCGCTCTCGGAGGAAATGGTTCTCGCACCCTGGGACTCGTTCCAGCAGTTCCCGTGTACCCCGACTTTTAGTCTTGCCATTCATGTGTAACTGAGCTGCAACCAGATATGTTATTATTGGGGTCAAGTTTCTAGAATTCGTTGGTTAGTTAGTAAGTTTATTGGTTTAGCAAGTTAGTTGGTTAGTTACTAAGCTACATATTCCATAGGTCATTTGAACGATTTTTTATCGAAATGAAGTGGAACGGGTCAGTTTACAGGTATGCTCACATGGTTGGTGTTAACATTAATGAACATGTTACAATTAAAAACTAGTTTTTTAAATTTTGTTTCAGTTTTTAAATTGAAATTCGTTCTTGGAAAAGAAGCAGTTTTCCAGGAGGAATAATTTAGTTTAGGCTGAGTCACCGTTGAGGAGACTGCACGCCCACCTGTTTACCTGCATTTCGAGGTTATCTTCCAGCGAGGTCCATTTAGATATACAGTTTGCTAAGATGGCTTGCAACAACTCCTCAGCAACCTAAATATTGTCCTCAGCAAATGGCCTGCATCAAAATATCCTTATAGCGATGCATCAACTGTTAACAGGGCAGGACATTAATTTTATCATCGTTGTGCGAAATGTGAATGCATTTTCCAAAGTAATAAGGAAATACTGTATGTCTAGCTCTACAGAGCAGAAAGAGTTGTATAGATTTGTACTGTCTGAATCTCGAGCATTTAATGGGAAACACGTTGTTACATGGCACATGTTGAGGTCTTTTCTGCATGAAATGTTATAGTTGTGCCTTAACGCGTTTGTTGTGTAAGTAATTTTCATCGGTATGTATCTAATGCAGTGCTGGAAACAGTCAGAACCGCTAAACATCTAGGAGTATGAGTCGGTAGCGAACTGAAAGTGGAACGACAGCGTAAACTGAGATTTATGCGAAGTATGCTGAGATAATGTAACCCAGCCACAAAGGAAGTAGTTCACAATACTATCGCACAAACTATTCTTGCCCATCATTCTATTATCGCTATCAGGCAGGACTAATGGACGCGACAGCGACGCGTTACGCCGTGGGTTTATGTAGCGGGCGATATAGCGACAAGGAGACGTAATCAACCCTCAGTGTCTGGCGTTACGACGTAGTAGTCAGCATCACGTAGTGGTCAACTGCTAAAGTTTCCGATAGAGAGCGTTTCAACAAGCGTCCAGTACCGTTTTACTGTCTCCCACTGACACCTTGTGAAATCATCCTGGCGGGAAAACCAGTGAGGGTGATATTCAAGCTCGTACAGAGGCTTATTGCCACTTACGCTAATACTCAAAGTACTCTCTGCCTTGCAGAGAAAGGTGGCTTAAGAGGCGCCTAGACGGTCAATATTATTGCACAACATTTCAGGATGCGCAATAATACTGAACGTGTAGATGTTAGACTGAAACTTGGCGCAGTAATATTGAGCACATCACACACTTTTGAAATACACTGCGCTGCTTGGAAATATCGTGCGTCTGTGGAAAGCTTTGACAATACCCCTACCAGACTCCCACGCTCTACGGTCTTTGTGTTCGTTGTTCGTTTTTCTTGTGTTGGAAATGAGTTCAAAACAAGACGAAAGAGCGTTGTTATTAGTGCATCGAACTTATAAATCAATGCCGACACTGTGGGGTGTTACGGTAGACGAGCATAAAACAGCAATTTTAAGAATGAATCGTAATTTTTTGCTCGGAAAATAGTACCCTACAACCACGAAGATTTTTTAAGAAAATTTTATTAATGCAAAGTTATGAAAAAAAGTATTTCTAGATATTTGTGTGTGTGTGTCCATTATTACCCGAATATAATTCTTTAGTGCGCGTATAACTGCATAACACTTTCCATAATTGAGAGATTATCTCACTAAAGGGGCTAAGCGCATAAATTGTGTTTTCTACTTCATTAGGTGGTATGTGAACAGGGCTTTTATGTATTCCAAGGACTCTCATTGGTGGCTGGTGTAGATGCCACAAAGGGCAGTTAATGACATGAGAGGTAACTCCTATGACTTGCTCATGCTAAATTGCGTAAGTGCAGAACGTGTTACACGAATTGGCTATACTGGACACAGAGATTATACATTTCCGCTTGCTACAACTGTTTTGTAGCCTCTCTCTTGCGTATCTTCATTGGCGTTGGTGCTTGCAAGTCAATGAACACAAAAATGGTTAGTTTCTGGCAACAGCTTTTCAGCTTATAAATGTGACTTTGCAGTTATTGGGAAAAAAAGAACAAACGCGAGGAAGCATTTTGTTCCTAATGATGTAACGAACATCGCAGCAACAGCTTGCAATAAGCAACCACTAAATTGTTCAAATGAAAGGTAATTATTTTATGGACTTTCAGCAAGAAAGTAAGATGATCATTAACTCAACTACAGTTCTGCTTCAAGGATTAAAATCAGCACGTCTGGGGTACTTCAGAAAAAAATGGCACTAGTCTTAAATAGAGGGATAAGTAAGTGTTGAAGAAATGGTGGCGAAGTGAAGATTTCAAAACAATCACATTCAGTAAGGCCCTGTCGCAGAAGGACTGTCTCCAGAGAAGAAAAGAGACCATAAAAGCACGAGGGAATATCTACCTGAGTTGCACAAATAGTTTTACAGTGAACTGTGCCAAAGGTGAACAGTAAAATGATTGCTAGAGATGGAAATATTTCAAAACTTCTTTCGTAGACGTAGCCCATTTAGTATTTGAATGGTATTATTTAGAATCGTCAGTGTTTATTTGCTATCTTTGGACCATGCCAGGCGATAACTTGTTTTCCTAAAGTCAGTGAGCGAGTGTTAATGTGTTTAGTTACTGCATCCTTACGTTCACGTTATTTGCACAAAGTTTACTCTGGGTAACCTAGAAAGTACATTTTGTCACATAGCCCCTTTAGCACGATGACCCTTCAGTTTCATCTTAAATACAGTTAAGTGAAACAGCACTTATAAATTTCTTCGATAGAAATGTCAGTAGTAAGGTATCGTTTTGTAACAGAGAAGTGCTGACTTGGTGAAATTGCGTCTCTCGTTGCAGTATTCTGTTTTTTGATCATGGGGAAAATGGGAGTCCCCCTGAAATTTTTACAGGGGGGATGGGAGGGGGTCAAGACTCTAAAATCGCCAATTTTTGTATAAATGAGTTGGTTAATTTCGATACGTGTCATACCATAAGAACTAAATTTTATAAGTGACACCAAAAGCACAATATATGTCCCAGAGAATTGATGGCTATGGCTACATTACTTTGATACTTAAAGCCAACAAACAAAGTTATGCAGCGACTGCTAAAATCATAGTATTGTCTCATTGTGGTCAGCCACATAGTGTTGCATTTGGCTAAACTAGAGGTTTAGTGGAATCACGGGAAATTTTGTAACGAATAAAAACTCTGTAGGAAAGGCAAACCTACGTTTCTAGCATTTGTAGACTTAGAGAAAGCTTTCGACAATGTTGACTGGAATACTCTCTTTAAAATTTTGAAGGTGGCAGGGGTAAAATACAGGAAGCGAAAGGCTATTTACAATTTGTACAGAAACCAGATGGCGGTTATGAGAGTCGAGGGGCATGATAGGGAAGCAGTGGTTGGGAAGGGAGTGAGACAGGGTTGTAGCCTCTCCCCGATGTTATTCAATCTGTATATTGAGCAAGCAGTAAAGGAAACAAAAGAAAAATTCGGAGTAGGTATTAAAATCCATGGAGAAGAAATAAAAAGTTTGAGGTTCGCCGATGACATTGTAATTCTCTCAGAGACAGCAAAGGACTTAGAAGAGCAGGTGAATGGAATGGATAGTGTCTTGAAAGGAGGATATAAGATGAACATCAACAAAAGCAAAACGAGGATAATGGAATGTAGTCGAATTAAGTCGGGTGATGCTGAGGGAATTAGATTAGGAAATGAGACACTTAAAGTAGTAAAGGAGTTTTGCTATTTGGGGAGCAAAATAACTGATGATGGTCGAAGTAGACAGGATATAAAATGTAGACTGGCAAAGGCAAGGAAAGCGTTTGTGAAGAAGAGAAATTTGTTAACATCGAGTATAGATTTAAGTGTCAGGAAGTCGTTTCTGAAAGTATTTGTATGGATTGTAGCCATGTATGGAAGTGAAACATGGACGATAAATAGTTTGGACAAGAAGAGAATAGAAGCTTTCGAAATGTGGTGCTACAGAAGAATGCTGAAGATTAGATGGGTAGATCACATAACTAATGATGAAGTATTGAATAGAATTGGGGAGAAGAGTATGTGGCACAACTTGACAAAAAGAAGGGACCGGTTAGTAGGACATGTTCTGAGGCATCAAGGGATCACAAATTTAGCATTGGAGGGCAGCGTGAAGGGTAAAAATCGTAGAGGGAGACCAAGAGATGAATACACTAAGCAGATTCAGAAGAATGTAGGCTGCAGTAGGTACTGGGAGATGAGGAAGCTTGCACAGGATAGAGTAGCATGGAGAGCTGCATCAAACCAGTCTCAGGACTGAAGACCACAACAACAAAAACTCTGTACCCCAGATACCAGGAGCGGGAGGAGAAGGGTGGGAGGCAAGTGCCTATGTATTGGTATGCCAAAGTGTGGGGACAACCATCTCCAGTAGTATATGTTGGATTATCAAAAAGTGAGAAGTTATGATAATCTTTTTTCCGTTCAAACTCAATTATTTCAGGAAGTTTTCGCAAGTGATCTTAGTCGCCCTTCGAACCAGTTTTTCATGCACCTTTTTCTATTAGCTAGAAAGAATAGCAGAGAAGCGCAATATAATTGAGCGCCTAGGGGACGCTGTAAAGGACGGATTCGAATATACATGTAGATCAGAGAAGAACGAGAGTGACACCCGTGCCAGCAAGAAACTTCTAAACAGCAGGGCCTGCTCTCGCGTAAAGTCACCTTAACGAGCTGGAAGGCTACAGAAGCCAAGCAGCTACTTGACGTGCGCTCCACTGCATCACGTACGCCACAGCGGCCAGCTGACTAGCTGCGAGGAGTGCGTACACTCCGCAATACAAGTAAAGCGTCACTTTTGTGAAACGCCGTAATTGCCTCTCATTGCGAAACAGAAGTTTAAATTTTGGCTCAAAGGTGTCTACAACCTTCCACTGCAAAACCATGGTGCCCTGGGACTTCACACCCACACTAAGCGGCGCTACAGACTGCAAGCTGTCGCACCTGCAAAAAGCAGGCCAGAGCTCAGAACTTCATTTGAGCTATAAAGTGGGTTAATCGTGTCACATTGGCACCAAATTTCAGCACAATTCTGCCCAGCAGAACTGAGGACGTGACATACAATGGGAAGGGCGTGACCCATCTTCTTGCCCATATTTGTACCCCTGCTTTTGACTCTTCAGAGATAGAGGTCAGAACGGCGACACCCACTGTTGAAATCACTCGGGTTTCTTATAGGTGGCCGAAGAACACGTTTAAAGACACCGCCACTCAGAATAGACTCGAAAAGGTCTTAGAAGGTGGCATAAAGGGTGTCAATGAAACTACTCCTTCCTTAGGAGCGTTCATTTTCACTCATATCGCGCGCTCGACAGTTTGCGCTCCAGTCTACAACGGGATGACGTTCTTGACAAATTTTGCTGTCCCCCCCCTCCCCCCCCCCTTGGACAATTAAACGCGGCTGCACCCAGACTAAACGTGATCTTACCACTTTGGAGTGCTGACTGCAAGTTTTACTTTTTTATACGAGGGATCCGTCAAAACGATTCCACGGAATCTGAAAGCGATCCGAAGAAGAAATATGTGCTTAAGCTTTATCATCCCTCCGTTTCCGCCCCTTTCTGTGCACGGAGAGATGTGACATTGACACACAAGTGGGTGAAATAGCAAATGGTCCCTCTTAAGACCCCTGAGTTCAGCAACACCCTTCGTGCCACTCAAGCACCTTTATTGGGCACTTCAAAAATGTCTTTGTATAGAGGTACTCATTCACCGGTCCGTAACCGCATGCTTGACAGGCAACCCACTCCACAGTAGCTGACTGCATGCAAAATCAGAGCGGTGTTGAAAAGGTTGTCTACCTGGCCGGCAAGTAGAGATCGGTAGACGATGCCTTTGTACAGAGACATTTTTATAGTGCTCAACAAAGGTGCACAGGTCCACCGATGGCGATGCCGAACTGCGGGTATCCTTTGCCATTCTATTCACGTACGCACACACGCCACAACTTTAAAACTATTATCACACCTCACCAAAATATTTCGAAGATTTATGTAAGCTAATAAAAGGGATCAATGAGAGGTTAACTGCGAAACAAAATAGGTCAAATGGGACAAGAGAAGAACTAGTCATTTCTTTCGTTTACGCTACACCCTTTGTGGTTTCCTTCTTCTTAACATACTAATAAGCAAAATTTTTCCATTTCAGTTTCGCTGTATCGCCCGGCAGCTGTCCCATCCGACTGATCAACACAACATCGTCGGCACCTCACTAGAAATTATACTTTCTCAACTTCTTGGTAAGTTTTTTGTTTGCATGTTTCCACTGCATGCATCGCTAATTCGTCGTGGCAGAAATCTGTCTCTCGATACAGCTGCAATGCACAAAATAATCGTAGGGTAACTTATTGGTAGCCTCGTAATTGTCTCCCATTGCGACACTAAAGTTTGAAATTTTGCTCAAAAGTGCATTTAACCTTCCCCTGTGATGTTACAAAAGCGGTGGCGCCCTGCGATCTCAGCCTCGGGCTCGGCGACATTACAAGCAGCAGGGTGTCGAGAACTGTCGGAACATGCGGAAGCCCACAGCTCAGAATGTTACAATATGAGATCAAAAGTATCCGGACACCTCGCTGAAAATGAAAAGTTCGTGCCGCCCTCCATCGGTAATACTAAAATTCAGTATGGTGTTGGCCCACCCTTAGCATTGATAACAGGTTTCACTCTCGCTGGCATACGTTCAATCAGGTGCTGGAAAGTTTCTTGGCGAATGGTAGCCCATTACTTCTTCACACTGAGGAGAGGCATCGATGTCGATCGCTGAGGCCAAGCACGAAGTAGGCGTTCCAAAATATCCCAAAGGTGTTCTACATGATTCAGGTCAGGACTCTGTGCAGGCCGGTGTATTACAAGGATGTTATTGTCATGTAACGACTGCGCCACAGGCCGTGCTTTACGAACAGGTGCTCGATCGTGTTGAAAGATGCAATTGCCATCCCCAAATTGCTCTTCAACAGTGCGAAGCAAGAAAGTGCTTAAAACATCATTGTAGGCCTGTGCTGTGATAGTGCCACGCAAAACAACAAGGGTTGCAAACGCGCTCCACGGAAAACACGACCACACCATAACACCACCACCTCCGAATTTTCCTGTTGGCACTACACACGCTGGCAGATGCCATTCACCGGGCATTCGCCATACCCACACCCTGCCATCGGATCGCCACATTGTGTACCGTGATTCGTCACTCCACACAACGTTTTTCCACTGTTCAGTCGCCCAATGTTTACTCTCCTTACATCAAGCGAGGCGTCGTTTGGCATTTACCGGCGTGACGTGGGGCTAACAAGCAGCCGCTCGACCATGAAATCCAAGTTTTCTCACCTCCCGCCTAACTGTCATGGTACTTGCAGTGGATTCTGATGCAGTTTGTAATTCCTGTGTGATGGTCTGGATAGATGTCTACCTATTACACATTACGACCCTCTTCAACTGTCGGTGGTCTATGTCAGTCAGCAGACGAGGTCGGCCTGTACGCTTTTGTGCTGTACGTCTATAGTACAAGTCTATATGCCGACATCGGCAGAAGAAGACGATGTAATAGAAACAGTGTATGAAGACATCAACAAAGTTATAAATTATGTCAAAGGTGAAGAGAACTTAATTATAATGGGAGATTGGAATGCTAGTGTTGGAGAAGAGAAAGTTGACGGAATTGTAGGGAAATATGGTCTAGGAGATAGAAACGAAAGAGGAAGCCGGCTAATTGAATTTTGTGCCAAAAACAAGTTGGTCATAGCGAACTCCCTTTTCAACCACCATAAAAGAAGAAGGTACACGTGGAAAGCCCCAGGAGATACTAGAAGACACCAAATCGACTATATATTAGTAAAATCGCGTTTTAAAAACCAAATCAAGGATTGCAGAAGCTACCCGTCTGCGGATATTAATAGTGATCACAACCTTGTAATGATGAAATGCTTACTCAAACTCAAGCGATTAGAGAGAAAAACGAACAAAGTATGGAACAGAGATAACCTAAAGTCTGAAGAACTAGTGATCCCTTATGCACGGAAAACTGATGAGATGGCATCAAACATTATTCCCGGGAGTACTAACGAGGAGTGGAAACAAATCAAAGAAGGCATACATAAAGCAGCAGAAGAATTTATTGGGAAAGCCAAACCTGTAAACAGGAAAGAGTGGATAACACCTGAAATAATTTGTCTAATGGAAGAAAGAAGACTATACAAAAATGCCTCTGACGAGCAAAGCGAAAACAAATATAGAAAGCTTAGAAACCAAATAAACAGAGAATCTAGGAAAGCAAAAGAAAATTACCTCAACAGCATTTGTAAAGAGGTGGAGGAAAACATGGTTAAAGGAAAAACTGACTTGGCCTACAGAACAATAAAACAAAACTTTGCTAAACGGAAAGTAAAATCTTCAGGAACTATAAAGAACAAAGAGGGCAAGGTACTATTTGGATATGACACGCTGAAGAGATGGCAAGAATACATTGAAGAGCTATATCAAGGAGACCCTCTAACAGATAATATGATAGAATTAAGCGAAGAAGTAGAGAAAGAAGAACTAGGGGACACAATTCTGAAAGATGAATTTGAAAAAGCACTAAAAGAACTACCAGATAAGAAAGCGGCAGGTGTTGATG
The DNA here is from genome assembly GCF_023864345.2 of Schistocerca serialis cubense. Lineage (NCBI taxonomy): Eukaryota > Metazoa > Arthropoda > Insecta > Orthoptera > Acrididae > Schistocerca > Schistocerca serialis. The sequence continues at coordinate 432,980,417 of NC_064645.1, forward strand.
ATATACCTTCTGAACTAATTAAGAAATCAGGAGACAAAATGAAAGCTACATTACTGCAACTCATACAGAAAATATACAAAACAGGTGAAGTTCCTGAAGACTATCAGAAATGCATCATATTCCCCATACCTAAGAAAGCATCTACTATGGACTGTGAAAACCATCGAACACTCAGTCTTCTTTCACACGCATCAAAAATTCTAATAAGAATAATTTTGAAAAGAGTTGAAAACCAATTGAATAGCACTCTAAGTGAAGACCAATTCGGTTTTAGAAGCGGTGTAGGGACGAGGGAAGCAATCTTATCTTTAAGACTAATAATTGAGAAACAAATTTCCAAAAACAAACAAGTATTTATAGCCTTCGTAGACCTCGAAAAGGCATTTGACAATGTTGTATGGCCAGAAATGTTTAGAATTCTGAAGAAGGCTGGTCTGAAATATAATGATAGAAGGATAATCTTTAAAATATACCAAAATGAAACAGCCTTAGTTAAGAAGGAAAACAAAGAAGAAACAGCAAGAATAAGGAAAGGAGTGAGACAGGGATGCCCACTATCTCCAGTAATTTTCAACGCATATATCCAAGAAGCAATAGACAAAATAAGAGAGAATACTGAAGTAGGAATAAAACTTAACGGAATGAAAATAGATATGTTGCGATATGCAGATGATATCGCCATAATTACAGAAAGGAAAGAAGATTTAGAAGCCGCACTCAATGAAATGGAAAACACCTTAAAAGAACAGTATGGAATGAAAATAAATAAGAAAAAGACTAAAGTGATGGTGAGTGGCGCCCTGAACTACAATGAACCCATACGAATAACAATAAAGGGAGAGAAACTAGGGCAGGTTACAGAATTTAACTACTTAGGTAGCAAAATAACAGCAGATGGAAGGAGCAAAAGTGACATTAAAAACAGAATACAACTTGCCAAAATAGCATTCAATGGAAAAAGAAACTTACTGACGAGTAGAAATGTTAGTTTAGACGTAAGAAAGAGAGTCATGAAAACCTATGTGTGGAGTACAGCCCTTTACGGATGTGAAACTTGGACTAGTGGAAAAGAAGAAAAGAGAAGATTAGAGGCATTCGAAATGTGGTGCTACCGGAGAATGGAAAAAATCAGCTGGCGAGACAAGGCTACAAACGAAGATGTCCTCAGAAGAGTGAAAGAAAACAGATCTCTTTGGCGAAATATACAGAAAAGAAGAATAACCTTCATAGGTCACATTTTACGGCATAACAATTTCATTAAGAGAATATTAGAAGGAATCATTGAAGGAAGAACTCGCCGAGGACGACCTAGATTAAGCTACATTCAACAAGTAATAAATGACATCGGGTGCCAGACCTATGCAGATATGAAGAAGAAAGTTGACAAAAGAACGGAATGGCGTGCTGCTGCCAACCAACCTGTGGGTTGATAACCGAAGAAGAAGAAGTCTCCCTTCACGTTAGCACTTCACTATCACATCGGAAACAGTGGGCCTAAGGATGTTTAGGAGTGTGGAAATCTCGCCTACAGACGTATAACACAAGTGACACCCAATCATCCGACCATGTTCCAAGTCCGTGAGTTCCGCGGAGCGGCACATTCTGCTCTCTCACGATGTCTAATGACTACTGAGGTCGCTGATAAGGAGTACCTGGCAGTAAGTGGCAGCACAATGCACCTCATATGAAAAACGTATGCTTTTGGGGGTGCCCGGATACTTTTGATCACGTAGTGTATGTGAATAGTAAGGTTAGTTTATACTTTTTCACCTTCCGGTTCGCTCCCCCCCCCCCCCCCCCCCCGGTTCCCCCCTCCTGTGGCGTCATTACATTGACATTTCCATGAATAAAACGGCAAAGGTTCCCTGTAAGATCTCACATTGGCACCAAATTTCATCACAACTCTGCCCAACGCCACCGTGGAGGTGTCACATTATGGGAAGGTCGTCACACCCCTTCTTGCCCACGTTTCACTCCTTGTTTCGACGCCTCTGCAATAGAGGTCAGAACCGCGTCTCCGAGCGTTGAAATCACGCGAATTTCTTATGAGCTGTCGAGGAAAAGATTACAGACAAACCGCCGCTCAGTATCGACACGGAAATGCCTCAGGGGGCGGCAGAGAGGGCATCAATGAAACCACTCCTGCCCTAGGAACGTTGATTTCCACAAATTTCGCCGCCGAAAACGCCCCTTCGCAGTATAATGAGCAGCAGAACAACGTTCTTGGCAACCTTTGATGCTGCTGACAACCCTCGAACGATTCAAACCTTCTCTAGGGACACTGTGGCCCTGCACCCCACTGAATATGATCGCATCCCTCTGGAGTGCACCGCGCAGCGATGTTTGATCTGGTGTATAGTGTGGAACCAGTAGGAACTGTTAAAAACCATTTGACGAAATTTGAATGGGATCCGAAGAGCAAGGGATGTTCATGCTTTCTAGCCCCTACTGTTTCGCGCCCTGCTGTGGCGTGATTGCAGGGGAATGCTACATTGTCATGCGCATTAATAAAACGGCAAAGGCCCTTCTAAGACCTCCCAGTTTGGTAACACAATCGGTGCCACCCGCGCACCTTTTTTGAGCGCTTTAAAATCGTACCTGTACAGAGAAAGCCAGTCATTGACTGATAGGCTCCGGCGTGGGCGACATCCCAATCGACACCCCTCAGATATCGCATGCAGCTAGCAGGCACTAGCTAGCGATGTAGTAACACTCAGCTCAAGGGGTGTCGAAACGATTGTCTGTCACACCGGCGCCTAGGCATAAATGCCTAGCTGCCTCTTCGCAGGTAAACTTCTGAAGCGCTCAGCAAAGGTGAGCGGGTGGCAGCGAGGGTGTTGCCCAACTAGAGGGTCTTAGAGGCCCCCTTTGCCGTTTCATTCACACATGTGCCAATGTTGCAACCCCCTACCCCCTGCTCACGCCACAGAAGAGCTGAAGAAGGCTAACCACCCTTTGCTGTTTCGGATCACATTCAGATTTCGTCAAATAGTTTTGAACAGTCCCTAGTGGTTCCACACTGTCACCAGATCAAACATCGCTGTCGCTGTGCATTCCAAAGGATTGCGGTCACATCCTGTAGGCTTACAGCATCACGATGTCCTTAGAGAAGGATCAGCACTGTCAAAGGTTGTCAAGAACGTCGTCCTGTTGTTCGTGTGCTCATCGCACTGCGAACTGTCGTTTTCGACTGCTAAATGTTTGCGAATTACCACGCCAAGGGAAACAGTGGTTTCACTGACCCTCTGAGACCTCTTCGTGTCGATACTGAGCGGTGAGTCTGGAATGCTTTACTCGGCCACCCATACGAAAAACCACGTGATTTCAAAGCTGGGCGTCGCCGTCCCGGCCTCCATCGCAGAGGCGTCGAAAGAAGGGATGAAACGTGGGTAAAAAGGGATGTGACGAGCCACCCGTTGTGTGACACGTCTACGGTAGCATTGAGCAGAATTGTGATGAAATTTGGTGCCAACGTGACACCATCAACCCACCTTACAGCTCACATGAAATTCTGTGTTGTGCCATTTTTTCCGCACGTGTCGACACCTTGCTGTGTGAAATGTCGCAGAGTCCGAGAGGGTGACATCGCAGGCCGCCACCTTTTTTTTTTTTTTTTTTTTTTTTGCGACGTTACAGGGGATGATTGTAAGCACCTTTGAGCCAATTTCAAACTTCTGTGTCGCACTGGGCGACATTTACTAGGTTTCGAAGAAGTACCCCTTTAGTTGTGTTACGCAGGGTAGTAATTAGTTTACTTCTGTTGCGATTTTAAGAATATGTGCAAGACCTGAATAACGCTAAATGTCACTACATCTGTAAGTTTTATCAAAATGTGACGACAGTAAAACTTCAAGATGACAATTTCCAGTGAATTGAAATAACAATCAGATCTGCAGGACGAATGACTTACAATGTATTGAGGAAAGCCTGCTGATAATAATAGTTCTTACTAACTTAAACTGAGGGACTTCTTAATAACATAAAGTTAAACTGAAACTTAACCATTCACTTTTTCTAACTTCCTGGTAGGTTTCTAAGGCTTCCCTCAGAAGGTAAGAGAAAAAATATTTTTCTATAGCTTGTGACCACCCTACTAGCAGTCACTCTAAGAAAATACGCCAAAGATATCGCGGGCACCTTCTTGAAAACTTCCAGAAACCGAGTTTCACAACAGTAGTTATGAATATTGCTGAGCTTCCTACGTGGTGCACTCGTAGAATATGTGTAGATGGAATTAGGCCGATAGAATTCTGGGCTGGTGCTTACAAGCCCTCATTATTTACGCTCTCCATCCGTGAACTGAAAGGGATAAACAAAAATATGTAGCACAATAAAAATTACCCTCTGTCACACACTTCATAATAAAGTGTAGATGTTGTAGATGCAGTCATCTTACTCACTACATCATCATGTTCAACACTACTCATTGTTTCTTAGTTCCTCTCTACATTCTCATACACATTTAGACTGAAGAGCCAAAAATTCTGGTACACCTGCCTAATATCGTGTAGGGACCCCGCGAGCACGCAGAAGTACCGCAACACGACGTGGCATGGAGTCGACTAATGTTTGAAGTATTTCTAGAGGGAACTGAAACCATGAATGCTGCATGGTTGTCCAGAAATCCGTAAGAGTACGAGGGGGTGGAGATCTCTTCTGAACAGCACGTTGCAAGGCGTCCCAGATATGCTCAATAATGTTCATGCCTGGGGAGTTTGGTAGCCAGCGGAAGTGTTTAAACTCAGAAGAGTCTTCCTGGAGACACTCTGTAGCATTTCTGGACGTGTGGGGTGTCGCACTGTCCTGCTGGAATTTCCCAAGTCCGTCAGAATGCACATGAATGGATGCAGGTGATCAGACAGGATGCTTATATCACTCCAACTGCACACGCCCCACACCATTACAGAGCCTCCACCAACTTGAACAGTCCCTTGCTGACATGCAGTGTCCATGCATTCATGAGGTTGTCTCCATACTCATACATCCGCTCGATACAATTTGAAACGAGACTCGTCTGACGAGGCAACAAGTTTCCAATCATCAATAGTCCAATGTCGGTGTTGACGGGCCCATGCGACGCGTAAAGCATTGTGTCGCGCAGTCATCAAGGGTGCACGAATGGGTCTTCGGCTTCGGAAGTCCATATCGATGATGTTTCGTTGAATGTTTCGCACGCTGACACTTGTTCTACATCTACATGGATACTCTGCAAATCACATTTAAGTGCCTGGCAGAGATTTCGTCGAACCACCTTCACAATTCTCTATTATTCCAATCTCGTACAGCGCGCAATTGCATTTTGGTATTTCGGTTGTTATGGGTTTATTTATCGATTGTCATTTTTTATTTATCAGCTACCTGTCGGTAGCCTTTGTTTCGCGATCTTTCTGACGTTTCGCCAGCAGGAATGGCTCTACATCTACATCTACATGGATACTCTGCAAATCACATTTAAGTGCCTGGCAGAGGGTTCATCGAACCACCTTCACAATTCTCTATTATTCCAATCTCGTATAGCGCGCGGAAAGAATGAACACCTGTATCTTTCCATACGAGCTCTGATTTCCCTTATAGTAACGTGGTGATCGTTCCGCCCTATGTAGGTCCGTGTCGTCAAAATATTTTCGCATTCGAAGGAGAAAGTTGGTGATTGGAATTTCGTGAGATGATTCCGTCGCAACGGAAAACGCGTTTCTTTTAATGATTTCCAGCCCAAATCCTGTATCATTTCTGTGACACTCTCTTCCATATTTCGCGATAATACAGAACGTGCTGCCTTTCTTTGAACTTTTTCGATGTACTCCGTCAGTCCTATCTGGTAAGGATCCCACGCCGCGCAGGAGTATTCTAAAAGAGGACGGACAAGCGTAGTGTATGCAGTCTCCTTAGTAGGTCTGTTACATTTTCTAAGTGTCCTGCCAATAAAACGCAGCCTTTGGTTAGCCTTCCCCACATTTGATGTCCCAACACTGAAATTTGCAGCAATTTGCGGAAAGGTTGCAATTCTGTCACGTTGAACAATTCTCTTCAGTCATCGTTGGTCCGTACTTGCAGGATCTTTTTCCGGCCCCAGCGATGTCAGAGATTTGATGTTTTACCGGATTCCTGATATTCACGGTACATCCGTGAAATGGTCGTATGGGAAAATTCTCACTTCATCGTTATCTCGGAGATGATGTATCCCATCGCTCGTGCGCCGACTATAACACCATGTTCAAACAAACTGAAATCTTGATAACCTGCCATTGTAGCACCAATAGTCGATCTGACAACTGCACCAGACACTTGTCTTATTTAGGCGTTGCCGACCGCACCGCCGTATTCTGCCTGTGACGGCCGGGGTGGCCGAGCGGCTCTAGGCGCTACAGTCTGGAACTGCGCGACCGCTACGGTCGCAGGTTCGAATCCTGCCTCGAGGATGGATGTGTGTGCTGTCCTTAGGTTAGTTAGGTTTAAGTAGTTCTAAGTTCTAGGGGGCTGATGACCTCAGAAGTTAAGTCCCATAGTGCTCAGAGCCATATTCTGCCTGTTTACATATCTCTGTATTTGAATACGCATGCCTATTTTAATTTGTATGTCAAAGTGTGCATGCAAGAATCTTGTATATACGTTCTGAACAAGGTACTGTAATGAATGCTTATGAAGCGAGAGGGTGAAATCCAGTACCGGCACACAGCCTTCTCATTTCGAGTTAACACCAAGAAGGCTTAACCAGCCCATCTGATAGACGAGAGATCAGCAACAGTGTCACGTGTCATTATGCCGCGAGACATTGGGAATGGCTTAGAACTTTAGCCAAGACATTGACGCAAAGTATGGTGATCAGAAACTGCAGATTTCATGGGCCAAATACTGGCAGTTACAATTAATTCCACCACAGGTCTCTGTTCGCATCCTCGACTACAGTGGCGGGTTCATTTTAATGTATTCGAGAAGAATTGGTTGTATTGCAGGTGGAGAAAAGCGCGAGTATTTCTGAATCTGTTGGTAAATCTTACTTAAGCACAGAGACGTTTTCTACACCGACAGAAGATCAACGTGATCCACCAGCGTCCTTGAGGTTGAAGTTTCTGGCTTGAAGCTTTTGGGCCATTTGATTTATCTAGAGCACTGGAGACATTTCCTCTAATTCTAGAACTGTATCTGATAGTTTACGGAGCTTTCATTCATTTCCATTGACAAAGGGAATGTGAAATGGAAATGTTACGGAAGCACAGGAAACAACCTCCCCTCTGGACTCGAGAAGTTGCTTAATGAGTCATAGAGTCATGTAGAACTGGAAACTGATGGGATAGCCTGATGAATCACAGCAACGTTTGGTTCGCTCTTAATGTCACATTCCGAAGCGTCAGCTTCGCATGACTTGCCCCACTTGCGTAGAAACTTCCCTTGTGTCATCACTTATCAGGTCAACGGTCGTTTGCAGGAACGAAAGCCTTACTGGAAGCCTTATATATCTTTTAGCGTGATTCATGTGTCCTCAGAACGATGTGATGTTTCAACAGAGTTCCCTAAAGACCCTGGACTTTGTAGACTTGATTTAACGAACACCCTGAAGAAGACCAACAGTGATATCGCGAGCACACGGTTAAGATTACATCCGCTAACGTCAGAGAAATGTCCGCTACCACTTTTTACGCATACGTTCTGCGTCGGTTTCCTGTCGATTCTGCTGGAGTTCCCAGTTCCTGCGCCGAAAGAAGGAAGAGGGGAGTGGGTAATCCTATTTAATGCCCATTTGATTTTCTCACACATCTTGTCTTTCTAAACACTCATCTCATCTCGCTCATATTTAGTGAACCGAGTTTTGTTTCCAGCTGTCAGCACAGCACAATTCTACCTGCTATCGTACCGGCAGTCTTTGCAATGCACTGTCGACATTGAAGTGCCAAAGAAACTGGTATAGACATGCGTATTCAAATATAGTTATATGTAAACAGGCAGAATAAGGCGCCAAGGTGGGGAACACCTATATAGACAACAAGTGCCTGGCGCAGTTGTTGGATCGGTTACTGCTGCTACGATGGAAGAGTATCAAGATTTAAGTGTGTTTGAGCGTGGCTTTATAGTCGGCGCAAGAGCGATAGGACACATCATCTCCGAGGGAGAAACGAAGTGGGGATTTTCCCGTACGACCGTTTCACGACTGTACCGTGAATATCAGGAATCAGGCATAACATCAAATCTCCGACATAGCTGCGGCCGGAAAAAGATCCTACAATAACGGTACCAACGATGACTGGAAGAGAATCGTTCAACATGACACAAATGCAACCCTTCCGCAAATTGCTACAGATTTCAATTCTGGGTCAACAAGTGTCAAGTGTGCGAACTACTCAGCGAAACATCATCGATATGGACTTTCGGAGCCAAGGCCCATTCGTGTACCCTTCATGACTGCACGACACAAAGCTTTGCGCCTCACCTGGGCCCGTCAACATCGACACTGGACTATTGTGTCTCGTTTCAAACTGTATCGAGCGGATGGACGTGTACGGGTATGGAATCCATGGACACTGCATATCAGCAGGACACTGTTCAAACTAGTGAAGGCTCTGTAATGGTGTGGGCTGTGTGCAGTTGGAGTGATACGGGACCCCTGGTACGTCTAGATACGACTCCGACTGGTGACACGTACGTAAGCATCCTGTCTGATCACATGCATCCATTCATGTCGATTGTGAATTATGACGGACTTGGACATTTCCAGCAGGACAATGCGACACGTAAAGGGTTAGATGACCTCCTTGTTGCTATTCGAGAGGAGGAGGCGGCCGTGTGCCGGCAGTGGGTTTCGCCCTCTCACTTCCCTCATCACCACCATACAACACAGAGACATACTATGTGATCGACAGTATCCGGACATCCCCTATTAGGTGCATTGTGCTGCCACCTACAGCCAGGTACTCCATATCAGTGACCTCAGTAGTCATTACAAATCGTGAGAGAGCAGAATAAGCGCTCTGCGGAACTCACGGACTTCGAACGTGGTTACGTGATTGGGTGTCACTTGTGTCATACGTCGGTACGCGAGATTTCCACACTCCTAAACATCCCTAGGTCCACTGTTTTCGATGTTATAGTAAAGTGGAAACGTGAAAGGACACGTACAGCACAAAAGCGTACAGGGCGACCTCGTCTGTTGACTGACAGAGACCGCTGACAGTCGAAGAGGATCGTAATTTGTAATAGGCAGACATCTATCCAGACCAGCACACAGGAATTCCAAACTTCATCAGGATCCACTGCAAATACTATGACATTTAGGCGGGAACACAGGAATTAAAAACTGCATCAGGATCCACTGCAAGTAGTATGACAGGCGGGAGGCGAGAAAACTTGGATTTCATGGTCGAGCGGCTGCTCGTAAGCCACACATCACGCCGGTAAATGCCAAACGATGCCTCGCTTGGTGTAAGGAGCGTAAACATTGGACGACTGAACACGAATCACGGCACGCAATGTGGCGAACCGATGGCAGGGTGTGGGTATGGCGAATTCCCGTTGAACGTCATTTGCCAGCGTGTTAGTGCCAACAGTAAAATTCGGAGGTAGTGGTGTTATGGTGTGGTCGTATTTTTCATGGAGGGGGTTTGCAACCCTTGTTGTTTTGCGTGGCACTGTCATAGCACAGGCCTGCATTGATGTTTTAGGCACCTTCATGCTTCATGCTTCCCACTATTGAAGAGCAATTTGGGGATGGCGACTGCATCTTTCACCACGATCGACCACCTTTTCATAATGCACAACCTGTGCACCTCTCCTCAGTGCGGCACTCCGTGAAGAATGGGCTGCCGTTCCCCAAGAAACCTTACAGTGCCTGACTGAACGTATACCTACGAGAGTGGAAGCTGTCATCAATGCGAAGGGTGGGCCAACACCATACTGAATTCCAGCATTACCGATGGAGTGCGTCACGAACTTGTAAGTCATTTTCAGCCAGGTGTCCGGACACTTTTGATCATATAATGTAACATTAAACTATATGCACATCCATTACACTCGCCTACACTCTACAAATACACACACGACGTATCTCTCACAAATCCCCAAGGAAAGGGGTCGACGTGCGCGGAGGTAGAGCAACTTTTCAGACGGGCTGTTAAACCCACCCTATTAAATATCCCAGCTCTTGGGGTTTCAGGAATTAACGAAGTCATCCGCCTGGGAAAGGGTATTAATAAACAACTTAAGATCTTTAGAAACTGTGTTGTGGGGATGAGACGAAAGAGAAAGAACTGTGAGAAATGGGAAGCGACAGTGGAACATGGCAATCTGTTATCTAGCCTGCGGGGAGTTATATCTGTAAGTGTAGCTGCAATGTAGCTCATCTCCCGGCTGCGTAAATCACGAAGACAATTTGCTCCTCGCGAACGGTAAACATCTCGCTCTACATTATAGGCTCTTACTATGCGACTGGGTGCACGAGCTCTCCGTTCTAGACACTCGCCTACGTGATGTCTAGATCGAAGTCTTCTGACGACACGACGCGACATTAAGTTTCGAGTGCTCCAGAAAGCTGCCAAACGCGAATCTGCACAGTCCTAGTCCTGGTAGATATTATTTAAAGATTCGTTCTCATCAAGAAAACAGTATTTTGTCGCAGTTGGCACTGTTTTCTATTGCATGAAATCTATTCGCTCCTGCGAATTAGGACAACAATCAGCTGTACAAGGGAATGAGGACAATGATAATTTGTGCCGACCGGGACCCGAACCTGGGTTTCCCGCTTAGCTACCGCGCCACCGATTCGGCTATCGGTGCACGACTCACGGCCAGATCCAGACTTCCAAATGTCGACGTTCCTGAGTCAAACCCTGCATTCGTACACACATTATGTAATTCCCGTACAGAGGAGCGCATTTTAATTGAAACTCGCTGCCTCGTATCGGCGAATAAATACTATACTGTAGTGTCTGTGTTGTTGAAAAGAACGACGCAACGTCCCTTCGGACATGCATGCTTTGTTCTTCTTAAACACAGGCACACAATATCGTTCTGTTTCCAATTGCCATAGTATATCGTTCATTAAAAGGAAATCTTTGCCACTGTCACAAGAGAGATATGAGGGAACTATACAGGTCTCTTAGACTGTCATTACCTTCACTGGTAGCCGGCCGAAGTGGCCGTGCGGTTAAAGGCGCTGCAGTCTGGAACCGCAAGACCGCTACGGTCGCAGGTTCGAATCCTGCCTCGGGCATGGATGTTTGTCATGTCCTTAGGTTAGTTAGGTTTAACTAGTTCTAAACCGAGCGAGGTGGCGCAGTGGTTAGACACTGGACTCGCATTCGGGAGGACGAGGGTTCAATCCCGCGTCCGGCCATCCTGATTTAGGTTTTCCGTGATTTCCCTAAATCACTCCAGGCAAATGACGGGATGGTTCCTCTGAAAGGGCACGGCCGACTTCCTTCCCCATCCTTCCCTAATTCGATGAGACCGCTGACCACGCTGTCTGGTCTCCTTCCCCAAAACAACCAACCAACCAACTAGTTCTAAGTTCTAGGTGACTAATGACCTCAGCAGTTGAGTCCCATAGTGCTCAGAGCCATTTGAACCATTTGAACCTTCACTGGTATCCTTCATAGGATTCTCTTCCATACATATTTATTGATTTGTTTCCATGTAAAAATTCCACAGAAAGTTGGTGCTGACTGGTGCGAAAATTACCGAACTGTCGGTTTCGTAAGTCATGGTTGCAAAATAATAACACGAACTGTTCGCAGAGGAATGGAATAACTGGTAGCAGCTGACCTCAGGGATTCTGGAGAAATGTGGGAATACCGTAGGCAGTATTGACCCTATAACTTGTCTTACAGGATAGGTTATGGAAAGGCAGTACTACATTTACAGCGTTTGTAGACTTGAGAAAGTTTTTGAGAATGTTGATTGGAAAACAATCTTTGAAATTCTGAAGTTAGCAGAGATAAAATACAGGGAACGAAAGGCTATTTACAACTAGTACAGAAACTAAATGGCAGTTATAAGAGTCGAGGGACATGAAAGGGATGCACTGCTTGAGATGGGAGTGAGATAGCGTCGTAGCTGTGGTATCGATAACTACGCATGTCACGGCGTAGGTGCAAGTTCGTAAGTTGGCACTACAACACCGACACCGACGACAGCGCCCCCTAACAGGCGCTGTTCAGGTCTACGAGCTCCGCTCCAGATTCAGCCATTTGATCAAGAGCAGACGGCCGGGAGACTTCGCTTCAGCTTCAGCTTCACTTTGCACTACTTACGACGGTTCTAAGACTTCGCAGCTCGAGGCTCATAATTGCAAAGTCATGTAACCATTTACTAACTTGTTTTTGCCTATAGTAAACATCTATAACTTGAAACGCAGTACCGACGTGTTTTACCTCACCTGCTCCTACTCGCTTCCTTCATTCGGCCAACCTTTCAGTTTTCAGGGGCAGACCTACGCGCCGCCTTCCAGGCAGGATACAAAAGTAGCCTATCTCCGATATTATTCGATCTGTATATTGAGGAAGCAGTAAAGGAAAGCAAAGAAAACAGTGGAGAAGGAATTAAAGTTCAAAGAGAAAAATTAAAACTTTGAGGTTTGCCGATGACATTGTATTTCTGTCGGTCACGGGAAAGGAAAAAGGGACTGTTTAATATCCAAACAGTTTTTCGTGATTGCCGCCGTTTTGAGTAAGTTAGTAACTTCTCTCAAAATTACAGAAGCGAAATCCGATTCCAGATTTCGATTCCTCTCTTTTCTCTTGAAATTTCTGTTACTGGGTTAAATCGCAATGGAAAAATACGGGAGCTGGGAATAAAACTGATAGTATAAAAAATGAATAACCCAATTGGTTGTTCCTTATCAAAGGATCATAAATTACTGGAGCTGGAAATAAAATTTATAGCATAAAAAATGAATAGCCCGGTGAGTTGTTAATTACCAAACAGTCATAAATCTGTAATCAGATTGTTTGGCTATTGATTCTTATTAGTCTCTTTAGTTGCGTGAAACCAGCGGCGGGAGCAGACACACACGCGTCCTGGCACTTGTCATTACAACTGGGGTTGGCTCCAGGCAACCCGCTGCAACTCGCACTGCCTCTTACTCTGCAATGTCCACCTTCGTACGCGCACATGCGCTCCATATAGAAGAGGCATAATCGATAGCAGACAACAGTACCATAACTGACGTCCGTAACAGACGTGGATCAGCATCCATGTTCTGCTCCTTACTGACCGGAAACTATTGTTCCTCGCACAGACCTGGGCTTTGGTGTCGATGCAGTGTTGTTGATCCAGGGTCACATGTCGATATGCTGCATGTGGGCGGTGCTGGAGACGTTCGCCTCGCCACATCACAATCAATTTTTGCCACGCTCATTTGTTACTGAGGAGAGTATGGACAGGTCTTGCCGGAGTTTCGCTTCCGATGGTTAGCATCGTAATAGAGACAGTGCGTCTTCTAAGTATGCGTCTCTTCCATCTCTGAGAAGTTCGAAACTTGAGCAGCCACTGCTGTATTCTCAGCATGTAGGATCTACCCGCCATCTTCTTTACAGTAAGTAATTACACTCAAGAGCCAAAGAAACTGGCACACCTGCCTACTACCGTGTAGGGCCCCCGTGAGCACGCAGAAGTGCCGCAACACGACGTGGCATGGGCTTGACTAACGTCTGAAGTGGTTTTGGAGCGAACTGACACCATGAAGCCTGCGCCTTTTGGCGCTTCAGTGTGTAAACTGAAAAGAGATATGTAAAAACTAAAATAGTTGCAAAATATTACCTTTCTTTACTAATAACGTGACCTACTTTTAACCCGTTCTCTCGTCTGAAGAATTCATAGAATATTGTTACGCAATTTTGCTCATACCACTATTTTAAAATGTTCACCCCATTGGGTATCATACTACACCTTCTCTCCTCAGGGTTGTACTTGGTCCCTGAATCTCGTTACTCAAATAACTGTTAATCAGGTGTTCCAGCCATCTGCAATATTTCGATTATTTAGACGCCGACATAGAGTCGAGAACAGTTTCCGACGTACGCTCCGCCGTGCGCGATCATGTTCAGTTTATGGCGAGCACTAAAAAGCGGCACGGGCTTTATCCTCCGTGTGTTTAACAACAGGGGAAATTATATGCACGTCACGTACTGCATTACGTCACTTACAGTGGCATAAAAGCTCGTAATCACTCCAGGCTACTGTAACTTTTACTTCATACCTATGAAATTGCCGTATAAAATACGCACAACATCTTACAGCGCGTTCTGAGGGAGTGCAGCTTTTGCAGACTTGAATTTCGCTTGTACATGAATCATCATTTTTAAAATGAAGTGATTATGTTCGTTGTGACCCAGAAGGCCTCAGAAAGCTCCATCAGTACAGTTGCAAAAACATGATAACGGTGGTCGATAAGTTTCAAGATTTTGCTAGTAAAACAATCAGATAGTCCAACCTTTCCAGGTAACTAATTGGCGGTCTACCGCTCCTGACTGTTGCAGAGATATAATAACGAAAATGTGTCTCGAACAAGAGTACGTTGACGACCAGTGCACTTTTTAAATATTCTTCAACAGTCAGGAGAAGAAATGGCTTCCTGCACTGTGTTGATGGAAATAATAAGCAGCAAATTGGTACAGATGTTCTTTTGGCAACATGGAGGTTTGAACACCATTTCTTATTTGTGTGTAGTCCCCTGTACGTTTAGATAATGGTTTTCGGCACACAACTGCTTCAAGGATAGAAAGATTCTTTCCCCATAGTAGCAACAAATACGCGTGGATGGAACAAATCTATAGATTCTAATAATGCACCAATATTGCGTCACGAAATGAAGCGTCACTACTTTGCAAAAATCTTTCTTTCTAGACAACGTAATAATGCACTGTTTTGGAACAATTTTGCCTCAGATCTCGAAGATCCATTTTCACAACAGTAAGTATCCTCGTTGCTTTTATCGAAAAATATGATGTCATTCTTCTGCGAGAGCGAGAGACGTTATAAGGGCAAAGAATGGGTAACCTGACATTACTTGCCATTCCGTGAGGAAGGCACGAATCCGTCTGAAGTTTCAGCTGTGTGTCCATAAATATGTAGCACTCAGTGTATTGCAATAAAATTGCAGCAACTACGCAGATAATCATTTTTTTCAGTTGCCCTGGTCGTTATACGAATGTTTTGATCTATTATCACATTCACCATCAACACCGTCATCGTGATTATAAGGCATCTAACATTCACTGTAGGATAAACGTCTCCTCCTGACTTTTTCCATGCACTGTGCTTTTACAACAAACCACACCACTTTGCTCATGCATGTACTCTGTTTTCCAACCATAAACAGTATGATGATGATGATGATGATGGTGGTGGTGATGATGATGATGATGATGATGATGACGATGATGATGAGGTCCCATACTCCGAGGAGCGTAGGGTACAGACAGACAAAATTTCCACGACCAGAATTTCGTTTAAATTTATCTTATCCATTATGCACGTTGATTAAAACTACAGATTCTACTGAAACTGCTGCTACACACTTTATAATACTTTTTAAGATATTTTTATTCTCTCACTAGCTAATTTTCGAGGCATTTCACATTCATTCTCAGATGCAGATTATTACAACCACTTTATTATGCCCGTGTTTTGTGCGAAATACAGCTTATCTCTAGGATCTAGGATGCTGGTGAAAACGAATTATATGCATCCTGTGAACTTATGCACTTAAATAAGGTTCAAAATGGTTCAAATGGCTCTGAGCACTATGGGACTTAACAGCTGAGGTCATCAGTCCCCTAGAACATAGAACTACTTAAACGTAACTAACCTAAGGACATCACACACATCCATGCCCGCGGCAGGATTCGAACCTGCGACCGTAGCGGTCGCGCGGTTCTAGACTGAAGCGCCTAGAACCGCTCGGCCACTCCGGCCGGCCTTAAATAAGGAATGTGACGTTATTTTCTTACGTAAACAGCGCTTAATTCCTGAAATTGTAAATATGACTATTTAAAACGATCCGTTATACCCCCCAGTGTACAAATATTCGATTTGAGCGCTAAGTTATCACACATACACCACGTTCTTTGTCATGGTAGAGTCATTCACGTTTCTATCAGCCCTCAGCATACCACCGATTTTAAGTCAAACGCAAACCTTTCAGCGTGAAACATATTTATAAACTGTAATAAAAAAAACTGAGTAAAGGGATCAGCAACGAACTTCAACGGATGTCATGTGACGTCCGCTACGATCAAATACAACGAACAATAACGACCAAAATGCAAAAAAAGTGGTAACGTACTTGCCTACCATGCAGCGGGCCAGGGTTCGATTCGCGGCCGTGTCGGAGATTTTCTCCGCCCGTGGACTGGGTGTCGTGTTGTCCTCATCATCACCGACGCGCACATCACCCAGTGTGACGTCACCGGAAATAATACTTACACCCGGCGGCCGAACTACCCCGGACAGGGCCTCCCGCCCAACAATGCAACACGATCATTTAATATTTTTGTGCGTGCAAGAAGGTAAAAATTTAAGATGTTCATTTTGTCACATGTAAAACAGAAGGGAAAAATTAAACGTGCATGATACGGTAACCGGTTGCCGACTGATTCGGTTATTATGGATTCTCTGAAGAGATAGGCCCTTGTCACTGGTGCTGAGCAGGCTGTTCCAGTTTCTGTCCTTGGGCGCACCTCGTGGTTTTTGTTGTTCTCTGGCGGATGCCATCTGGTCCTGCACCCGCCCCAGGGGAGCACTTTACGTTTCTTTAGTGACTCTTACCCACTGCACGCCTGATAACGGTCCGCGTGCGAAGGGAAACACACGCTCGACTGCGACAAATCGAGATCTCGCCCATTCTGCACCGTGATGCGCAGTTGTTACTCGCAGGGAAGTGCCACGTGTAGACTGCAAACTAACCGCGCCCGTCTTCTCTACGCACCGGCGCAGCCTAGCTCTGCCCCGCAATAAGATTTGCTATAATCATTTTATAAGTCCTTTTGGGCACGAACGGGGAGAAAAAAATGACTCTATGTCTCTCTCTGCTGATGTTACTCTCTCATCTTGTCATAAGAAACAAAAGTAGATTAGGATTTAATGTTCAGTTAATGTCGAGGTCATTACAGATAAAACACAAACTCGAACAGGACAAAAGGGAGAGGGGGAGAAAAGTGGCAGTGTCCATTATCTATGAAATCACTCTGGCATTTGCCTAAAGCCCCGGCCCCCATGGTAAGAAAATGCAAACAATGGAGTTGTACTCTACTGTAGAACACGCTGCACTAGAATCTTGTGTGCACTAAACTTCCACATAATCATAGTAACAGTTTTGTCTCTTGTATATACCTCAACTACTGATTATTTCGCTCCTTCAGTTCGGGTATTTAAATCGCTCGACAAATTCCAAAAGTTTACCACCACTGCTGCTAAGACGTTCATTTTGTAGACTACGTAAAGGGCGCAGCACACACTGATGTTTCCTACGCTTGGAGTCGATAAAGATTCTGAGCCCGATTCAATGATGCCACAAATCCAACACGTGGAATTCATCAATAACGTATGATGAATTAAACTGACTGCAGTCCTTTCCAGGCTTCTCGTCCCAGGGTTCGGCTTTGCTATGTGTCACGTGATGTCTCCATATCACAATATTTATTACATCAACGCAGCTCACAGACGAATTTCACAGTAACAACAGACATAGATTATGTTTACACACTGTTGCCTACCAACTTTTGAATGGAATTCACTGAGTAGTGTTTCAGTAATATCAATTCAGCTGATGCTTCTGGATTACAGTTGTATGAGTAAAACATAATCTCTTACCTTCTGCGTCACTTGAGCGAACGTTACTTTTGAAACGAGTCGTTTAGTTAAATTTTAACACAGCACAACAGCCTGATTTGTTAAACAATTTTGGAATTAACCAAATGAATAGATCCCCCATGAAAACTGTTACGGTATTGTTGTTATAGATCCTCAGTTCACAGCAGCAAAATATAGGTTGATGAATGTAACTGGTTTCAGCATTCAAAATATGTGTTCCTTACAGGAACCTTTAAAAAAAATTAAAAAGAAATTCAGAAGTGTTATATGGTATCTATGGAATCAGCAAGCAGTGTGGTGTTGTAGTTTTTCAACGTTTCAATGACGGTTTCTTAAGAAATGCGAACAGTAAAAATGAACTAGAATCGTTATTTATGTGCTTCAATCGAATTTCAGTTGTCAGTTTTCCAACTCTTGTGCAGAAAGATATACGACAATGACTGATAACATCTTTATAGACAGTGCTCAGGCAGTGAAGCTTATTAATGAGAACAGGAATAAGTGTTTTAAGGGTAAGTTAAAAGAGGCGGCACGGGATATTATATACAAAAAGAGATGCTAATGTTAAATTCATTTTATTCGGTAGTAAATTTGTCTCAGTATTTCAACGCTGCTTTCCTAAAAAGTTATCCATCAAAAAGAAACATAGATAACCAAGAGAATTAAAATCTCATATAAGAGGAAGAAGGAAATTTATGTAAAGGCCAGAATAAGTCAAGATCTGACATTACTTGCATACTACAAAAAATACTGCATCATTTTAAGGAAAGTCATTGAAGTGCCAAAAGTATGTACATCCTGACAGAAATTAATAATGTAGGTAATAAGATTAAAACTATATGGGATTTGTCAAACAGGACATGGGGTAGCCAGACTGTGTACACGATACCATAACAATGAAACTAAATGACAATGTTGCGACTGATAATTCACAAGTTGCAAGTACTTTTAACAATAACTATCTAAACGCCGTAGTAAAAAACTGGTCAAATGATTCAGTTGAAGAAGCAAGAGAATATATTAAAAATGTCGTTCCACAAAACCTTAAGCAGTTTGAAGTAGTACCAACATCCGTCACTAAAATTAATGGAACTGTAAAAATTCAAAAAGCTCATGGTGTTGGTGGAATTACAAAGTCGAAAAGTAATTCCAACTTAATAAGTAATGTCGCTAGTTATATAATTATGTTATGCATCACTGGCACAGGGAATGTTTCCTGGCAGGTTAAAATATGCAGTTGTTATATCTTTTTATAAGAAATGTTACAAAGAAGACTTAAACAATTATTGTGTAGTTTCCTTAATGACATCTTTCTCAAATTATCCGAAAAAGTAATGTACTCAAGAGTAGTCTCACACTTAAGCACAAACTGTTTACTTAGCATGTCACAATGTGGACTGCGGAAGGATTGCTCCACTGAGAATGCTGTTTGTACATTCACTCATCAAATCATGTAAGCTGTAAATAACGAAATATCGCCAGTTGGTATTTTTTGTGTTCTTTCCAAGGTCTTTGTGTAGATCAGGTTATTGTCTTAGAAAAACTCAAGTTTTATGAAACAGATGACTGGTTTGAATCATACTTAACTAACAGAATGCAAAAAGTGGTGCTCATTCAAACAATGCTGGAACGAATTTTAGTGACTGCGGAGAAATCACAAGGTTCAACTGCGGATTTAATCCTATTCCTTATAAATGTAAATACAACAAGCAGAATTTGAACTTTTTCAGACTAGTGTTACAACACATTCAATTAGGGAGAAAGTGAGAGAAGAGACTGTAAATGATATTTTCCAAAGAATTATTCTGGGATTCTCAGAAAACGGTTTCTCTCAAAATTTTGAAAAAGAAACATTATATTTCTTGCTGTACAACATACAGTCATGTTAACAATTGATGTAGCACATGAGCAGGAGATAGTAAATAGGTAGATTGCACCAAATATTTGGATGTACATACTGATGAAGACTTGAACTGGAAGATGCATATTACTGAGCTTCTCAAACCATGAAGTTCACAATCTTCTGCTCTTCGTGTAGCTGCTAATCTTTGAAACAGACGAATTAATCTCTTGACATATTTAGCATATCTCTTGACATATTTAGCATATTTCCACTCAATAATGTCTTGTGTAATCATTTTCTGGTTGAACTCACCACTCAGAAGGAAAATACTGATTGCAGAAAAGCGAGCAATAAGAATAATATGCGGTGTTCACTCACGGATGTCGTGCAGGTACCCCTTCAAGGAGCTGTACATGATAACTGCACAGTCTAAATACATATATTCGCTAACGACATTAGTCATAAATAATCCATCACAATTTAAGAAGAACAGTGACCTCCATACCTACAACACTAGAGAGGAAAATGACGTTTAGTAGCCATTATTAAAACTGTCAGTGGCTCAGTAAGAAGTTCGATTTGCAACAACAAAACCATTTGATCAATTGCCCAATAACATAAAAAGTCTGACAGATAGTAAAACACATTTTAAATCTACCCTAAAATCATTTCTCCTGGACACCCATATACAAATTTCTATTTAAAAACTGGTGCTTGTAATAAAAAGATTTTTAAATGTAATTATATGAGTAGGGCTAAAAACTAATGTGTTCATTAACGTTAACAGTAGACA
Organism: Schistocerca serialis cubense; assembly: GCF_023864345.2. NCBI lineage: Eukaryota > Metazoa > Arthropoda > Insecta > Orthoptera > Acrididae > Schistocerca > Schistocerca serialis. Next base: position 433,000,852 of record NC_064645.1, read on the forward strand.
TGTATACACATGCTGTAAACTGACTCGTTCCACGTTACTTCGAGAAAAGAAATGTTCAAATGACCTATGGAACGTGTAGGTAACTAAGTGTTGCTATGAACTTGTGTTACGTATATATAAAAAAAAGGATTTACATTATGCCAATTTAGGCAAGTGTCAAACAGTCTGCTGCTAGATGTAGCAATCGACTTTCTTTCTGTAATCGATAATCGATTGTAAAAATATATCTCAAGCTTGAAAAAAAATATTACTACAGGAGATAACGAAGCTTTTGCTTTATGGAAACTGACAAATCTCTCGACGATGGCAATTATTCTCTATGACACTCTCACAAAGATATTACAAAATTACGAGAACCTACTAAACAGAATAAATATATTTCTTCCTCTTGCGTAATAACCACAATACTAAATCTATAAAAATTTGGGCTCTTGCAGAGGTATAGCGAAAGACCCTTCCTGCGTGCTGTCTACGAACATAATATGTAGGGGGAAATAGACACTATGCCCGTGTTTGAGACACGAGATACACATCCAGTCATCCTGAATCGAGTATACGCAGACTTGTCTTGAACAGGAGTCCGGAATGGTTCCTTAAACAGACCACTTCCGCGGCAGTTTCGGTCATAGTTCTCCAACCAAAAGAATGCTCGGTCTCTAATGACCTCGTCATCGAAGAGGTATTAAATCAGATCTTCCCTTTCCTCTCAGTTCAAAGTTACATTGGAAGGAAAGGGAAACTGTAGGTTAACGTCCCGTGGAGGACAAGCTCTGCTGAAGCAGAGCTCAAGTTTGGGTAGAGCAAGCAAGGGGGAGAAAAGCGGCCATTACTGGCTCGCGGTTTACTTGAAGATATGGCGGATAGTATAGTCCTCGTCATTCGTGTGCACATAATTACTTTTTCTGTACAGCACCTGACGACTTTCTTGGGAAATCACGTCGGACATGCTCATTCCGCAGCTCCTAAATGGTAGCAGACAGCGAGCGGTGACCGTCTACGTGTGGTTACGAAGACTATTATTGCTCTCAGGTGACCCCACACACGTGTGCCGTATATTCACCCTGGAACGCGGCGTGCCCGTCTTGACTGCCTCGGAGTTGGAGGGACTCTGATGGCATTGCCACGACGGGACAGTAAACTGTATTCTTCTTCCCTTCCCCCAGGAGCGCAGTGTCACAGAACTGTCGCTGCACTAACAAGGAGAAGGCCTCCGACACGGTCAGCCGATTCAGCTCATATTGGCAGGTCGTTTGTGTACAACCTGTAATGACAGACTCACGAGATATTTTGGCTCAGCATCCTTAAAATTCATAACGCATAATCAACTTAAATTGACGGAAAGTCAGAGTAACGCAAACGTGTCTTTTCCTAGAGATCGAGGAGAGAACTTATAAGACTGCCGAATATGGTAAACCCAGTCAACAAACGCACCGCCGGTATAACGTCCAAGGCGCTTGCCTGGAGAGGAGAGAACCTGTGATCGATTCTCAGATGCAATATGCCGTTTTATTATTCATTTTTTTGTAGGAATAGGATAGGTAATATGATAATCAACAAGGAATGACAACTAAGTAGGCATACAATTTTCTCGAACGACTTGGATTAGAGCAGAATTGGAATTCTAATACTGGCTGCCTTACAATGGCTCTTTCACTCATTCTGTTACAAGTGCTCTCTTTCCTTCGATCAGTTACATGACTGGTACTTGTCATACAAACAGAGGATGGAGATATACTCGCGGCACCTAGAACATCCAATGAATGCTGTCTTCTCGTGGATTTACAGAAGCACAGTGCTATTTCGAAACCTGCAATGAAGGAAGCTCTGTACCGCGGCTCTTTGTAAACAGACATCATGCGGTCTGCTGTCTGTGGTCCCTTGTGAAGAACTGGCAGCAATGTTACTCGGAATCGTTTTCATACGACGAGGTTTAAAATTTTAATTCTTTACTCAACCAAGTCGTTTGAGATGTTTATTTACCTACCTTGACATTCTTGCTTACTGATAACCTTATTAATCTTCCTATTCTTACCAACTTTGATACGGAAAAAAATACAAATAATAGTTACTGCAAAAAAATGTTCAAATGGCTCTGAGCATTACGGGACTTAACTTCTGAGGTCATCAGTCCCCTAGAACTTAGAACTACTCAAACCTAACTAACCTAAGGACATCACACACATCCATGCCCGAGGCAGGATTCGAACCTGCGACCGTAGCGGTCGCGCGGTTCCAGACTGTAGCGCCTAGAATCGCTCGGCCACCCCGGCCGGCGATAGTTACTGTGGTGTCACCGCCAGACACCACACTTGCTAGGTGGTAGCCTTTAAATCGGCCGCGGTCCATTAGTATACGCCGGACCCGCGTGTCGCCACTGTCAGTAATTGCAGACCGAGCGCCACCACACGGCAGGTCTAGAGAGACGTCCTGGCACTCGCCCCAGTTGTACAGCCGACGTTCATAGCAATGGTTCACTGACAAATACGCTCTCATTTACCGAGACGATAGTTAGCATAGCCTTCAGCTACATTTGCTACGACCTAGCAAGGCGCCGTATTCAATTGATAGGTAATATTATGAAGCATGTACCGTAACGAGAGATGTTCTACAATTGTGGATTAAAGTTAAGTATTACATCATCTACGTACTTTATTTGCAATTCTCAAGACATTGTCCTGTTCCAGACCTCACGCCAGTCAGCGTGTAATTAAACGCGTGCATTTCGGCCTCCTCTAGAAACACAGTGTTGACTCTTCTGCCAACACTACAGTTACTGCAGAACGCAAGTTATTTGCTACTCAGCCAGATTCCTTGGATCGCTACGCCGGTGGCGCTTTTGTTGAAAAGCATTTTAACTTATGGGTACATAAGCGGCAATCGTAACAGTTTTTTTCTTCGATTTCAAGGAAAATATGCGTTTGCGGACCCCACATACTATGATAAATTGTCAATAATCTATCGATAATTTAAATTATCTGTCGATTTTATCTATTTTGAGTCAACTGCGCGTCATGAAGCTTACAGGCGGTTTTCTCAAAAACGGAGGGCTGTTGAATCAAAATATCTCAGTCTTTCAGATGCACACAGGCGGCCTGCCAAATATGAGCCGAATCGGTTGGCCGCGTCTGATTCCTTCCCCTTGTAAGCGACGACTTTTCGCCAGATTTCAACGATTCACCAAAGCAGCATTGTGTACGCAGAAACTACCATCCATCTGCTAATCGATAAGACTTGAATCTGCAGGAAACTCGAGCTAACAAAGCGCTTCCAACGAACTTTTAATCAGAGACCTCCCGAAAATGCCCATTGAAACTTCAATCATACATCCAGCCAACATTCATTCGCTCAAGAAGTCCTTGAGGTATGAATTAAGTAAATTAACAGTAACGGGATGGGTACTCAGAAAATAATCACAGTCTGAATAAGAAGGTTTTAAGCATCTGTCATTTATCTTACCTCTTCTGTTTTAACGGCAGAACAGAACCCAAGAGCATTCATGCCAGAATGTATCTTTCATTCGGCAGCAGGGTGTGCGCCGTATTCGAAACTTCCTTGCAGAATAAAATGGTGATTTCTGGTAGCTTTACGCAGTCGTAAGGCAAATACTGGTATCTGTCGGAAAGAGATTTGAATTAAACCAAGACAGGAAAAATAGTGGCCGGCCGAAGTGGCCGAGCGGTTCTACCGCTACGGTCGCAGGTTCGAATCCTGCTTCGGGCATGGATGTGTGTGATGTCCTTAGGTTAGTTAGGTTTAAGTAGTTCTAAGTTCTAGGGGACTGATGACCTCAGAAGTTAAGTCCCATAGTGCTCAGAGCCATTTCAAAAGTCAACTTTCGTAGCCTCCTGATCGAAAAGGGAGCTGTGGATACCCTAAAACACTCCCATCCATTGAGCTTACTTCTCGGGCTCATCTTGTTTCAACATCCAAACTCGAAGATCGCATTCCTCATTCTTGTTATTTTCCGCCAAACACCTGCCTCAAATTTATCGCTTGCGACTCTCACATCATCTTCAGATATGAAAAAAAAAGTAAATGTTTCACAAGTCAGAAGGTTGTTTGAACACCACGGTGCTGTTATTAGGCACTGTCCTACAGGAAGTGGTATGCTCCCACCTACTTCCCGCCTTCGGACTGAAATACCCGGCCAGTTGAAGAGGGACATAGTTTAACTTCTCGCTGCAACTTGACATTTTTCACAGTAAAATATCATTGCTAGAGGTGAAAGAAGTGCTACGTGACTAAACTTCCGCATGAAAGTACTTCATAGTGCAAACACAAAAGTGAAATACCAAAAACGTCATTGCAAAATGCAGTTCGTTCCACCCCTTTGTACTACACACAGAGGTGACAAAAGTCATCGGATAGCGATATACACATATACAGATAGCAGTAATGTCGCGTACTTAAAGTATAAAAGGGCAGTGCACTGGCGGAGCTGTCGCTTCTGCTAAGGTGATTCATGTGCAAAAGGTTTCCGGGAATTGACAGACTTTGAACGCGACAGGCTAGTTGGAGCTAGACGCATGGGACATTTAATTTCGGAAATCGTTGGCGAATTCAGTATTTTGAGATTAACAGCGTCAAGAGTGTGACGAGAATACCAAATTTTAGGCATGATTTCTCACCACGGACAACGCAGCGGCCGACGGCACTCACTTAACGACCGAGAGCAGCGGCGTTTGCATAGAGTTGTCATTGTTAATAGACAAGCAATATTGCATGAAATGACCGCAGAAATGATTGTGGGACGTACGACGATTATCTCCGTTAGGACAGTGCGGCGAAAATGGAATGGCGGCAGACGACCGACGCGGGGGCCTTTGCTATAATCCGTTCATCATAAGAATAAACCTGATGTAAACATTGCACAATGTATAATTCCGCGTTTGCTGGAACCTCATTGGAATTCAGTTTCACGTGGGACTGCAGCCAAGCTGTCGCGAGTACTGTCAAATCGACTTACTGTTAGCGATAATACGGGACAACAGCTTTACCGGCGCATTTAACTAAGCACTAAAAATGGTTCAAATGGCTCTGAGCACTATGGGACTTAACTGCTGAGGTCATCAGTCCCCTAGAACTTAGAACTACTTAAACCTAACTAACCTAAAGACATTACACACACCCATGCCCGAGGCAGGATTCGAACCTGCGACCGTAGCGGTCGCGCAGTTCCAGACTGTAGCGCCCAGAACCGCTCGGCCACACCGGCCGGCTAACTAAGCACTGGCCGGTCAGCTGACACAGTTAGCCTGCAGTGAAGTGGCCAGCTGCAGTTCACACGTAAAACGAGACGAGGAGACGGGCAATACAGCTTTGAATGTCGTCTGGTGATCTCTTAGCTACTTCCTTATCCGAATCCGAGAAATGCATTTCAGTTCTGGAAGACACGTACCCAAATTATCAACAAGGCACTGTGGAAGTTGGTGGTGGGTCCATAATGGTGTGGGCTGTGTTTACATAGAAAGGACACTGTCCTCTATTCCTACTGAACCGATCATTGAATGAAAATAGTTATGTTTGGCTACCTGGAGACCATCTGGAGCTATTCATGGACTTTATATTCCCAAACAACGATGGAATTTTTATAGATGACAATGAGCCAAGTCACTGGGCCAAAATTGTTCACAATTGCTTTGAAGAACACTATGGACAAGTGAGCGAATGATCTGGCCACCCAGATTGCCTGGCATGAATCTCATCGAAGGTTTTTGCGACATAATCGAGAAGTTAGTTCGTGCACAAAATCCTGCACCGGCGACACTTTCGCAGTTATGGACCGCTGTAGAGGCAGCATGGTTCAATATTTCTGCACTGGACTCCCAACGACTTGTTGAGTCCATGCCACGTCGAGTTGCTGCATTACACCCGGTAAAAGAAGGCCCGACAAGATATTAGGAGGTATCCCATTATTTTCATCACCTCAGTGTATGATGTATGTGCAGATATAAAATATACTGTGTAGCTAGGAAGATGGGGTTGGCAACAACTTGGTCATGTGAGTCAATATGTGATAGAACGTCTATGCTCATTTTCACATATTCATGTCATACATATAACTTCAAATAAATGATATAAAAATGTGGAAAAAGTATACTTTGTAAACAGACCCCCCTCACTGGCTGCAGACCTGCCAGTATTGCTCGGTACTGGTCAAACAACAAGAGAAGGAGCTCTTAACGACTTGCTTGTCTGCAGTGTGTGTTTTTATTTCGCCTAATCTGCCAATTGCCCCTCATTACAGGTTTTCCAGTAAATGATACTTCAATGCCTTTCGATCAGTCTAGATATCGCAACTGTCTTCCTCTCTCCTGAGAGTATACTGCGACATTTGAGTTTCTAACCATCAGTTGTTTACTGCGTACAGATGTCGAAAGTGCAAGCAATGCCGCTGGTTTGCTACGGTGGTTCTGCGCAGCAATTCCTTCGTAACAAGACACTCACCTTTCATGTCAACGGCTTTATATTTTCTGAGCCATTGCCGTTTTGTGATTTTTATTGTAAACTGTGTTGTGAGGAATGCGAATGCTAACCAAAATGAAAATCTTCAAGTTTTGTGCCAGTCGTAAGTTTTCAGTTTAATCCATCGCGCATTTCTGTGATTAAACCAACCATCATAAAAAGGAAGGCATATCTTACGTAAAATTTTAAGTATCAAGCTTTGGCGACTTAATGGAGCAGAATGAGAGATGGCCATGTCGTTATGCTTATAAGTAACTGAGTAAGTCACAGTATTTACCGGTGTGGAAGGCAGTTACAATGTGTTTTTGCATTCTGAACTGGGGAAATCGCATTTTCTTTTCCTTATACACCCAGTGGGACGTAGTTGTGTTTGTCTTCCTGTCGTCGGCACGTCCTTTAGTACGAGGACTGGTTTGATGCAACTATCTGCGATACTCAATCCTCTGCAAGCCTCTTCATCTCTGAGTAACTACTTTAACCTACATCCATTTGAACCTGCTTACGGTATTCATGCCTTCATCTCCCTCTACATTTTTATTGCGACCCTTTCATTAACAAATTAATAGTTCGCTGATACCTCAAGGTGTCTTATCTATCGATCCGTTCTTACAGTCATATTGTGACCTACGTTTGTTTTCGGCAATTCGAACCAGTACGTCCTCGTTAATTACTCGACCGTGTTACTAAGAAGTTACATTTCTAGTCACAACCTTAAGATGAAAGAACTTACATCACAAATTTAGAGCAAACAAATCATGCGGTCATGTAAGTTCATTTTTTGTGTTATGTCACATGCAAAGAGAGACAACGAGCACTTAACGACAGCAGGGACCAAGCGCTTAACGACAGCAGGGACTGAACAATCTACTTCCCCATATTGATAAAATTTTCTCGGGCTTCCAGTGGTTTAAAATTCACGAGATTTCGGCAGAGTTCTCCTCGGCCATTCTCAAGTGGCGAATGTCGAATGATAGCTGCTGCCGTCCTTATATGGCCGCGCTGTCTTCAGTGACGTCGAGTTAAAAAGGTTGAAGCGGACGCGGCAAGCATGGAATGACAACATTACCAATATGGCGCTGGAGCGAGGACCAGTGACGTCACAGAAGACAGCACGGCAGCAGCTATCATTCGACAGTCACTACCTGACAATGGCCGAGGAGAACTTGGCCGAAAGCTCGTGGATTTTAAACCACTGGACGCGGCTGGAAACCCGAGAAAATTTTATCAGCATATATCTCCGCAAAACTACGCATTTGTACACTTCTCCACATGACACAATTCACTCTATGTTGCAGAATTTTCTGTAATGGTGATATTCCTGACAAGTGCACTCCATGTACGATGGGATGCTAAAAGTAATGCTTCCGAAGTAATGCCTCCGAATTTTTTATTCTGTTCTCGATATCGTTTGAAGTATTACTAGAAGCGTTCAGTAAGTAATGCAACATTTTTTTAAGCGGGTTGGCTTTGTTCAGGATTCCAATAAGCCACATTATTCCCCACTGTTTTGGCTACAAAAGCCTATTTTTCAACATAATCTCCGTTCAACGCGATGGCCTCGCGCCACTTTATTGGGAGGCCCTGTACGCCCGCATGGTACCACTCTACTGGTCGACATCGGAGCCAACTTCTTGCACCATCAGTAACCTCCCCATCATCCACATACTGCTTCCCGCGGAATGCATCCTTCATTGGGCCAAACAGATGGAACTCTGAAGGTGCGAGATACAGGCTGTATCGTGAATGAGGAAGAACAGTCGATTTAACTTTTTGTGAGCTCCTTGCGGATGTGCAGACTTGTGTGAGGCCTTGCATTGGCGTGGAAGAGACGTTCCTTTGCATTTTTGTGGCGACGAACACGCAGAGGTCGTTTCTTCAATTTCCTGAGGGTAGCGCAATAAACTTCAGAGTTGATCGTTGCACCATGACGGAATACATCGAACAGAATAACCCCTAGAAGACCGTCGACATGACTTGACTGACAGCGTGCGACTCTGATATTTTCTTCGGAGCAGAGATGATGTGGCACCACGCAATGGATTGCCGTTTTGCATCTACCTACATTTATCTACATTTATACTCCGCAAGCCACCCATCGGTGTGTGGCGCAGGGCACTTTACGTGCCACTGTCATTACCTCCCTTTCCTGTTCCACTCGCGTATGGTTCGCGGGAAGAACGACTGCCGGAAAGCCTCCGTGCGCGCTCGAATCTCTCTTATTTTACATTCGTGATCTCCTCGGGAGGTATAATTAGGGGGAAGCAATATATTCGATACCTCATCCAGAAACGCACCCTCTCGAAACCTGGACAGCAAGCTACACCGCGATGCAGAGCGCCTCTGTTGCAGAGTCTGCCACTTGAGTTTGCTAAACATCTCCGTAACGCTATCACGCTTACCAAATGACCCTGTGACGAAAAGCGCCGCTCTTCTTTGGATCTTCTCTATCTCCTCTGTCAACCCGACCTGGTACGGATCCCACATTGATGAGCAATACTCAAGTATAGGTCGAACGAGTGTTTTGTAAGCCACCTCCTTTGTTGACGGACTACATTTTGTACGTGCAATGTATATTTGCAGTCACTTTATTATTCGGCCGTTTTGCATCTACCTACATTTATCTACATTTATACTCCGCAAGCCACCCATCGGTGTGCTAGCTGTAGACCGAGCAGGCTCATTCTCTGCTGCGTTTCCGCGTTGTTAACACGCATGGTGCACAGTACGATGGGGCGGAAAGGAAACAATATGTCATTTGAAACGAGACAACTTGTTATTTTCCATCACGCTAAAGGACGTTCCGAAAGACGGAGTGCCGCAATGTTACAAATCATTTGGAGTACTGTAGGTGGCATTGTACGAAGATTCAACAGAGAAGATAGAGTTGAGGATAAACCAAAAACAAGGCGACCACAGAAACTCAATAGCAGGGAGGAAACCAGACTAATATGAAAAACTGAAACAAATACAAGGTTGTCGGCAACGAAAATAGCTGCCGCAGAGCAGCAGGAATATGGGAAGGCGGTGCACCCTGAAACAGTCCGACGAATTATCAGACGAGAGGTGTATAATGGGCGAGTAAGCAGGAATAAGCCTATGATAAATGAGAGGAATAGAAACAAATGACTGGGCTTCGCGAAGCAGCACGTAAATAAAAGTGTCAGTGGTACGAAAAATTTTTTTGTCGATGAATGTCAAGTGCAGATGTACTCCTCAAACGGAAGACCTATGACTTGGAGAAAACCACGTGAGGAATTTCAATCGAAGCATCTACAGCCCACAGTTAAACACAGTGATGGAGGTGTCATGATTTGGGGTTCTATGTCGTCATCTGGGGTAGGCGAATTAGCATACATTGAAGGGAACTGGACAAGCATAAGTATCTGAACATCCTAAAAGACAACTTACAGCAAAGTGCTACAAGTTTCGGGCTTTCGAGGACGTTCAAATTGTCTCAAGACAATGATCCGAAGCATAAAACGAATATTGTGAGACTACGGGCGCTGTATAATTGCTCTAAGGTTTTGGATACCCCTCCTCAGAGTCCAGACTTGAACACAATAGAAAATTGGAGTGAATTGAAGCGAAACGTATGGCAAACTCCAGTGACATCCAAACAAGCTTTAAAGGAACGAATACTGGAGTGATGGCGACAAATAAGTCCTGATTATACGCGAAAGCTCGTTCACAGCATGCCTAAACGCTTGGAACAAGTGATTAAGCAAAAAGGACTGCTTACAAGATATTAAAATGTACAAGGTTGTGATTGTCATACTTGCCACCCGAAAACTTTTGTGGCTATGATAGTGGGCAAGTTTCTTTATGTATTATTGTTTATGTTGTTTGAGTTACGTTTGCAAATAAGAAAATGCTGTTCTGTTATTGCCGGCCGCGGTGGTCTAGCGGTTCTAGGCGCGCAGTCCGGAACCGCGCGACTGCTACGGTCGCAGGTTCGAAACCTGCCTCGGGCATGGATGTGTGTGATGTCCTTAGGTTAGTTAGGTTTAAGTAGTTCTAAGTTCTAGGGGACTGATGACCACAGATGTTAAGTCCCATAGTGCTCAGAGCCATTTGAACCATTTTGTTAAGTCCCATAGTGCTCAGAGCCATTTGAACCATCTGTTCTGTTATTTATTACACAGTCCTATATCATTTTGTGCCGAGACTACTCCTGTAATATGTGATGCCAGTATATAATGAAGTAAATATAAAACATAACACTGGTGGCCGAATACTTTTGTGAGTCACTGTACAGCGCTGCCACCTATCGGAAATTTATGAAACTGCAGGTGCTTATGCGGGAATATTCCACAATGTCCCATTACAAATTCCGAATTTTTAACCGAAATTAGCCGAGACAAAAATATGTGTTGCGTTACTTATTGAACGGCCCTCGAACATCTCGTACATATTACTCGGTCGACTACCTGCTTCGCTGGCTCAAGCTGCAAACCTCTGCTTCTAGAGGGCTCCATATCATAGTCGGTGCGTGAGAAAACTGAAACCACGAGTTCGAAAGGTTTGTTCACGCACAGACAACTCTCTTTTTCAGTATGACAGTGTCAGACCACACACAAGCGCTGCAACATATGTAAGATCCGACGCTTTGGGTTTACTGTCATCGATCATCCTTCATACAGTCCCGACTTGGCCCCATCTGATTTTCATCTGTTTACAAAACTTAGAGTACACCTTCGAGAACCTCACTTTGATAGTGATGAAACGGTGCAAGCAGAGGCGAGTTTGTAAGTATGTCAACAAACTGAAGCGTTCTACAGTGACAGTATGAACAAACTTGTCTTTCGTTGGAAGAACTATGTTCGTTGCTAGTGCAACTATGTCGAGAAATTGTAGACATGAAGAATAAATATTCTTCTTTTGGATTTGCAGGTGTTGTATTTATGCCGTGTTCACAGTTAAAGTTATTGGATATAAGTTCCGCCTTTTATGCAGAAACACTGTTTTTTCTTGTTACCCAAACATGTTTCGGCGCCTCTGTACCATCATCAATGGGTTCTATTTATTGAAAATGTAAAAAATGAACATATTTTAAGTTGTGACCGATGTAACAAAGTGAAGCCTAAAGATACTTTTTGTTAGTTTTTGTTCTTGTCGTGATTTTACAAAATATGGTTTTGCAGGACCATCTGTACGGTTTCCTGCACTGTTGCTTGTCATATGCAAATCAAACTTTATTTTTTTTTTAATCAAGGGATGTGTTACCTCACATTTACATCGTTTGGTTTGCAGGTGACAAGCTATCACTGCAGAACACCATACAGATGGCCCTGCAAAACTTTATAATGTAAAATCATGGTAGGAACAAAAACGAACGAAACTTCCTTTAGGCCTCACTCTGTTAGATCGGTTACAACCTAAAATATACTCACTTTTTACAGTTGACAACAAACAAAACCCACTGATGATGGCACAGAGGTCTCGAATCATGTTTGGGTAACAAGAAAAAACAGCGCTTTTGCGTAAAAGGCGGAACCTATATCAAATAATGAAGAATAAAGATGAAGAATGTTAATAAAGTTGTTTTAATTAAAAGGCTTTAAGAGTTTTCAAATAATAAAATTCGGAGGCATCACTTTCCAGCACGCTTATAATGCTTTAGGTAACTGCAGTAAATTATTATCAATTCAGGACGTAACATAAACTGATGACTCCCCGCATTCTGATACAAAAAATTTTCAAATCTTGCAATTAAGATATGTTTATGTTGATACAAAAAATTTTCAAATCTTGCAATTAAGATATGTTTATGTTGACGGTTTAACCATCGAAACGCGTTGTGAATGAAAAGAAAATGTTGTAACTGACCCACAATTGAAATTTTTTCGTGTTATTTTATGTGCTGATAGTGATTAATAACAACACTTTCTGTCGCTTCTGCATGGCGCCTGGCAATTAACTTTTTGCAAATTTCATTATTGTTCCAGGTCCAACAAACGTTCAACCAGTGACGTATCTACTCCTGACGTGAGAGGCGAGACTTTGGCTCACCGCCGGTCCAGAACCAGCGCTCCCCACCTCATCGTAGCAATCGCCTGGTAATTAAGTCTTGATAAATCAGCCACGGAAATCTTACACAGCTTAACCGTAGATATTGTTCCCAGTGACGATGGATGTTTGTTCCGTCGACTGTAATATTAAGTTAGGTGATGGTCTGGATCCCCAGGTAGTCTAAAGCTTCTGAAAGCGTCCCTGGCACGTTTGGAAAATACTGGTACCAAAGCGTTTCACAACCACTGTGAAGGCAGTTCAGTATAGTCTTGGAGTCCTGCACGACCTGGCTGCTCATAAATCTACTCTACACATCTAGCGCTACATACACGGGTATTACTCAGCGTTCTGTGATTAAATCTATCGTTGTTTTATAACGATTTCAAATATGCAAGATAATAAAGGCTTTTGCATATTCTCCGTCTGGTAAATAGTGTCTGGACACTCCTATGTAAATCGGAATTGACAACTAGACGTCACCAGAGGTGGACCCCCAGCGTAAAAGGCGGCGGGGAGAATTGTGTCGCCAGCAGAGATGCAGGAACTCCAGAATGGATCGGTGAGGAGGGCCCAGTGATTTCGAATGTATTCTCGTCATTGGATGTCGCCTGAGTAACATATTCATCAGGGACATAACAACCCTCTTAAAGCTGCCCAAGTCGACTGTTGGCTAGGTGCTTGTGAAGGAACAAAGACAGCTAAACTAAGACCAGGGAGAACTCACGTACTGACGGACAGGGAAGTCGAGCACTGCACAGGATGGCTGTAAAAATGGCATCAGATCTCCCAAAGGAATCACTCGCGAGTTCCAAAGTGGTACCAGCAGTCCAGCTTGCACGATGACTGTGTGTATGGAGTTAAAGTGAATGGGGTAGAATGGTCGAGCGTCTCCTCATAAGCCACACATTTCTGCAGTCGTGAGGTGATGTAAAGAGCGACGCCACTGGGAAACAGATAGATGGGAACGTGTGGTTTGGAGCAATGAAACACTCTATATACCGTGGAGATCCGATGGAGTACAAAGGGTGCGAATGGCTGGAGAAAGTTAACTGCAATCGCGTGTAATGCCAACAGTGAAGTGATTACGGCATGATCCTGTTATTACGCTTAAGAAAACACTAATTGCGGACAGATATGAACACATTTTACAGCGTTGTGTAGGGCGTACAGTAGAGAAACTTTGCGGAGGCCAAGACTGTTTGTACTAGCATGGTAATGTATCCTGCCATAAAGCAGCATCTATGAGGCACTGGTTTTCGCGCAGTAACACTCCTGAGGATTTCCTGTCCAGAATCCCGACCTGAACCCAATGGGACACTTTCAGGATGAGTTAGAACGGCGACTTCTCTCCAGACTCCAGCTTCCAAAACCACTGACAACTTTCTCTGCTTTCAGCTCTTGAGCAAGTGTGAGCTGCCGTTTGTGCACAGACATTCCAACACCTCACTGAAAGTGTCCCCAGCGGAGTTCAAGTCATCAAAAAGGCGAAACGTGGACACACTCCAAATTAATATCCAGGAACAGTGTCCGGATACTTTTGATCTGATACTGTATTAATTTTAGTCTCACACAATGTTATCTCTTCATGTTTTCGAAGAATTCACCAACTTCTTGGGGCGATTTTTGTTGAAGAAGAAAAAGAAGTCGTTCGGCGACAAATCAAGCGAATACGGACAATGAGACATTAATTCAAAGTTTTTCCCCGTCACATCATCAACTGCCTGATGTGCTGTGCTGTAGCTGGTATTGTCATGATGAAGAATGATACGAAGTTCTTGGTCGTTCTTCCTGAATTCATCGAGAATTCGTGGCAAACAAATCGTTGCATACCATTAAGAATTATTTACTCTTCCTTCCTCTAAAGCAATGGCCCCTTGTGACCAAAGAAACAGCCGACAAGTTTTTTTGGGAACGAGTTGCGAACGAACCATTTTTGTTGGTTTAAGGTCATAATGAAGCACACGAGCCGTTGGATTTGCATTTCCTCGGTGGTATTACTTGAATATTTCCTTACAGCAACTGGAGCGAGCTCAATGTTGAGCTCCAGTTGATCAAATTGAGTGGAATGTGTTGCTAACAGATTTTTTTGAACTTTTATGTTCATGCAAAATTGAATGTAATGCAATATTGGAAATTCCTAAGGATGCCTGTATCGCAAGGTAAGTAACTTCAAGAATCAAGCTGCATCGATGTGTTTTGGAAGAACTGATTTTAGTCCACCTTCACGAAATTCATCACTGTCGGAAGCACGATAACAATAAAATTCTGCAAATCTGTTGTAAAGATACCTTTATGAGGACGATTGCTTACGAAAGTTGAACGAAGCTACACCAAAAATGTTCTTCAGTTTACAGACTATTTGTTTTTGCTTTTATTTTCTTCTGTTGCTCCTAAAACTCAAGTTGCCGCCATTTCCGTAAAAATGCTGTCTATAAGTAGGTGCAATTAAAAACCTGTCGAGTTTTTTCAATATCTTTCAATGTTTCTGTTTGCCTATTGAAGCCAACACGGATTTTTTAAAATTTCTCATTTAGTTTTCTTCCATCTCTCGAATCTTGCGAAATCTTGAATTTTTTAGAAAATGGGTTGTTTAGGTGGACAGCATAGCAGCTATGCGCCTAGACCCAGTTCTCGTTGTTTTGCTTTTAATAAATAGGAGAGATCAAACAGAGAATCAAATAGCTCAAGACTAACAAAGCACCAGGGGAAGATGGCATCACGGCGGAAATGTGAAAAGTCGGAGGAGAGCTCGCTGCAGAAAGAATCCATCATCTTACAAAAGAAATATGCAACACTGGACGGATCCCAAATAACTGGAAATGTGCGCTCATACAACTCGCTTCATAAAAAGGGTACCGTAACCGAACGGGTCCGGATATTTACAGGGGGATCTCTCTACTTCTAATAGCTTATACGATACTCTCTAGATCTGAAGAACAGGCTGGTCACCTCACTGGGGAATATCAAATTGGTTTCTGGAAGCGAAGAGCATGCTCCAAGGAGACACAACACTGTGGTGATCTTTATCGACCTTAAAACGGCATACGACTCGATAGACAGACATACATTACTCAGTACCTTGGAAGAAATTGGAATTGAAAAAGACGCTCTGAATTTGGAAGGAATGACAGAAATACTCCACGGAAGAGAAAGCTAGAACCTGGGAAATGAAGTATTTATCTTTTGCCGACTACCTTGCTCTCTTAGCTAACAACCGAGAAGACGCTGGAAAGATGTTCGAGAGTCTTCATGAAATCGCAGAGAGGGCATGGAAGTAAATCATGGCAAGATTAACAGACGGAGAAGTTTATACATACGGCGGAATGAATTCACTCCTACGGACTAGATAAGGAAGCGAATAAAGGAATAGCTAGACAACTAAATCTGGCCTACAAGATAGCACAGGACATGTACAACAAAAGGGCATTATCCTACGAGGCCAAAACCAGGCACTATAACTCGGTGGTACAATCTGAAGGATTGTACACTTCAGAGTGTCTTATTTTAACTACGAAGAGAAAGCTTCAAGAACTTGAAAAGAATACAGAAATATTTTGGGAAAAATTCTCGGACCACAGAAGACTACTGGTGGGATTTGGGAGAAGAGGGAAAAAGAACAACTCTACAAGTACACTGAAAAGATCAGGGGCACGATGAAGAAGCAGAGTTTGAAATTCTACAGACACCTACTAAGGAAGGATGAATGCTGACTGAACAAAATGATCTTCAAGTAAATCGTGGGGCTCAAGGCCAGTTCTGAAAGGGTAGATGAGGTGAAGAGGGATGGAGCGGAAATCGGAATTACGCCAGAGACGGTCCACAATAGGAGAGAGTTCAGAAGGAGAGTTAACAGTATAGAATTATTTCAAGAGGAACTACCAAACAGGAGGCCCACACCGATCATTTCCGAGCAGGAAATAAAAAAAGAGAAATGAAGGAATGAAGATGTTCTGGGAGGCTTGGAGAAGAAAAGCCAAAAAGTCTTAAATTCTTTGCGGTCTACAGTTGGCCAAATGCAGAAATAAAAACAAAGGAAGAGAGCAAAAGTGACAAGTGAAGCACTGAACAAAGTACAACTACAGCAGGCAACTATTTACGCCGCTATATTCCAGCGAAGACGATTTCAAAGGAACGATTCCATACAGCACCCTGCATTAAGCCTATTAAAAATAAAATTTTAAACAAATGTGCGCAAGTTCGGTTTTGCAGAAGCTACGTGATTTGTAGTTTATGTAGGGGGAGCTTCGGGAAGCTACTTCGGGTATAGACAAAAAAGAATGTGGACAAAGGGTGAGGGGAAGTGTTGGTCACTGGCTGTTTCCTCTGCGCAGAGCGGCGGGCGGCCAGCGCGGCCTCTGATTGGTCGAGGCGAAACGCCGCCCGCGCCCCTGCGCCCCGCCGCAGGGGATTGTGGTCCGCCAGCCAGTTCTGCTACCAGCGCGGCCGAAAGCTACCACAGTCGACCATGGAAGGCCAGGGCTTCAGCTTCGGGCAACCGGTGTCCATCGTCTGCCCGGTCATCCGGGCTCCACAGCGCGCCGTCCAGGAGGAACAACAGGTACTGTGAGCTACCGCCTGCCCGTCGCATGCCGCTGCTACTTCTTACTGAGCACGAACTTGCACCGCCATGCGTGACCTTAAGATTTTGAGCGAGAATGCCCAAGACGCTTTCATCTCCACACGTTCAAATAAACTGCTGCTGGTGCTTCGAACCTCATACGATGATACGCAACGCTTTGTCGCTGTGGCCTTGTTACGAAAAAAGAGGGAAATCTGATATTCTGCTAGTTGAAGATCCATCCACATGATCAGCATATTTATCTAAAGATAAACTTAGAAACCTCCTTGAACCATTTGTAGCGGGGGCTGATGGGAGCGACAGTAAAGGCATTTCCCATTTACAGTAGTCCCCATCAGCCACCGCGCCCAGTGTTAACTTTGTTTGCGCGAGTAATGTGTTCCCGAAAATGATGAAAATTTATTTTGCTACTTTTGATCGATTTCCACTCTTCCCTTCTCATAGCGTTCACCCTGAGATTTTTTCGGGTCGGTTTTTTAAAAACTTAGTAAAATAACAGAAATAAAACCAATACAGTAAAAGTAAACGACGCAACCAAAATTCATTAATACAAAAGAAAGTATCGCTTGAACGAGTCCACTTACAAACGAAATGTCTTTGCTTTACACTGTGGACTACAATCAGAACGATTAGTGCACCTGTAAATGACGCAAGCTGACATGTTTTATCAAAACACTGCCACCGAAAGCAAATGTTTGGGGCAACTGACATGGCGGACAGCGGCTTCGAGTCTCTGACGTCATGACAACTCCCCTTAGTATGCCTCCATGTTGGACGTCATTCTATTAAAAAGCAGAATCCTAATAAGGGAAGCACCAACACTACACGAAAGAGTCGGAACGTGAAAGAGTGACACGCAACACAGACTGTAACGTTTGGTACGTGACTGTAAATTCTAGTGTGTTGGTTTATGAATTAGAAATAAATTAGTTTCTTGCACTTACTGGTTTAAAAAATTTAGTTTGACGTCGAATCGCTTCATTACGTTACCATGACACGCTACTAATCAGCTGTCTTATATTTTGAGTTCCATCTTGCCAATGAAGGTCACGTTTTTCATTAAACACAAATTTTTCGTGTTCACCGCAACATGGTGTTGATACACATTTCATTGTATTCCGTATTGTGTGTTTTTGTTAACACAATCGATGTTAAGCCATGTCTAAACCTGTGTCTACAAAAGCATGTACTACAATAAAAAATGTAGAGAGCCACTCAATTTTGTAACTCGAAAGGTGTGTATGTGTTCTGGCAAAGCACACAAGACAATGAAAAGCTTTGGGATAGTTAAGATGATACTCATTTTTGGTCGGACTCGGTTGCACATTTTCAACTAGATTACATGTTTCGAACACTGGTGTCTTTAACTCCAGAACTTCTGTAATTATTTTCGTATTTATCAATGATGGTTAATTTGGAAGTAACTTTTGGATTTCTTGTTGCATTTTTATGTAGGAGCTCACACGTATTTATAGACCATTTCAGCAGTTCGCAGAAATAGTCACAAATATGTTACATGTTGTCAACGGAGATATGTTAGAGATCGTCCACAGATTAGTGTACTAGTACTATTACTACTGTTGATATTACTACAACTACTATTTTTTTTCTCGTAAGCCCTTCTAAACGATCAAACTTGTGTGTCAAATCTGCTGTTTGCTGTACATATGGTTGTCAAAAACAAGCGTACAGACGTACAAAGTTTGTCAAATTTAATCTCACTCTTGAAGCAGCTGCCACGCAGTGCGTATTGTGTCTTATTTTGATACTAGTGCGAAATGTAGGACGCGCAGTGTACGATACAGACTGTGAACCTCTAAACTCTGCTCCAGTTGCTAGACCTCTCAAAGTTACAAACATAGCCCGGCAGGTAAATGACTATTATTTCACAAATACCTGCGTAAATTAGCAAGCTTGTCCGTTGTCTGATCGTTTACGAGGGGATGATGTGTAACATCATCTCTCTGTTGGCAATACGTAACATCTCTGTGACGTGAACTGTAAAAATGGTGTACAAATATGTGTAAGCTTCTACATAAAAAGACAACAACAAATACGTTAGTAAAAACTACGTATCTTTGTTGACTGTGGATGTAATTTTTATTTTTAATGAGTGCTGTGGACTTAAAAATTCCCCGCTATCGGGACTGATTAACCAATTTCCGGTTTTCAGCAACATTTTCATAATGCATCAAATAAGATACAACAGCTAGTTTATGGTTTGTCAGGTAATCGTAATACAGCCACATGATGAACAAAATATTCGAAACACTAAAATGTTTTAAAAATACGTCATCAGCATATTGGTTGGTAGTTGTTTTAAAACGACTGAGATCATACAGCCGCCATAATATCAAACTGTCATCTGCTAACAGAACGAGTCACAAAGCGTGGTTCACATGTCATCATAAAAGGGGTAAGTAACTGAGTAAATTCTGCTAAAGAAAGCCATACTGCAGATAATTTTGTTACTACAGCAATTTTCTGTTCACATTTTTTTGGCTTCACCAACTGTCAGCCATGTCACGTACGAGTAGTGTGTAGGCCTTTCTTCCGAGGGTGGGGGTGGGGGTGGGGGAGGGGGAAGAGGCCTACCATAGGGCAACCTATCTTGCCTTAACCTCGTAGTAAGAAAGTGTGCAACTGGATCTCCTAACACTTGTCAGAAGCAGATCATAGGCAGCAACCTCTCCCCCCCCCCCCCCTCCTCGCCATACTGACAGGCTTCTGATTTAGCGCCAGAGACAAGTCGTGCTCCAGTACTCCCGAATAAACGCTTCCAGTAATTCGAAATAGATTTGCAAGACTGCCTCAAAAACTTGCACAAAATCTCTTCAATCAATCGAGAATGTACTCGTCACTATGCCTGCAGAGGCATTCATAAACGAAAATTAATGAAACCTTCTGCACTACACAGGGTGTGCGGAAATTTCTGTTACAATCCTCTAGGACTTGTAGAGGGGAGTGAGTACATAATATTTTGAACAGGAACTCATGTCATGAAACGTACCGTTTTCGTTCTACATCAGTTTGAATTCAGACGTTTAACTCGTCCACTTCTGCTTGAGGAATTCAATTAGGCGTGATGCAGCACAATTATTAGATAACAAGACAGACGCCGAGTGACATCAGGTGACCGTCGGACGCAGTACACGTCATCCCGTCAACTCTATTGCATACCGGGACGAGCAGCTCTGAGACTTTTCTCTTTCCCTCAGCAAACGTGGACGCGTTACACGCATGGAACTGAAATCGTGGTAAACATGGGTTCCTATTCGAAATATTATGTACCTCTGCAAGTCCTAGAAATTTTTAATAGGAATTTCCGAGCAGCTTGTATACATGGACAATATAACGTGACATTTTCACTGCGGATGCAGGAAGCAAAAAACAAGCGATCGTCGTCGCACCACCAAGGAATTTTCTGAATGGGACGGAAATATGTGATGTAAATGAACAGGCAAACAAATTATTACAATTTCTGAAAAGTTGAATGATTTATTCAACAAAACGAGCTTCATAAATTGAGCCAGTTAGTAACGCGTTGGCCCTAGTGTAGGCAGTTATTCGTGTCGGCACTGATTGATAGCGTTGTTGGACGCCCTCCTGAGGGATATCGTGCAAACTTCTGTCCGACTGGCTCGTTAGATCGTCAAAACTCCAGAGCTAGTTGGAGGGCCCTGCCCATAATGCACCAAACATTCTCAGTTGGGAAGAGGTCTGGCAATCGCGCTGGTCAAAGTAGGTTTTAGTAAGCACGAAGCCGAGCTGTAGAAAATCTCGCCGGTTGTGGGCGGGCGTTATCTTGCTGGAATGGAGCTCAGGATGGCTTGCCACGAAGGGCAACAGAACGGGTCGTAGAATATCGTCGACATTGCGCTGTGGTTGTCCTGTAGGGGTGCTGCGGATGACAAATAAAGCGGTTCTTCTATGAAATACGTGGGACCTGAGATCATCACTCCTGGATGACGGATCGTATGACGGGCGACAGTCAGTTTGGTACCCCATCGCTGTCAGGGGCGTCTCCAGATATGCCTTCGGCCTGGTATGTCAGTGACTGGAGTAGAATTGTCTTCAGTGACGAGTTTCGGCGAAGACGCGTGTGGAGACGCCTAGGACAGCTCTCGGATACGAACCTGACTGGCGCACGCCGTACGGCCCTATAGCCACGAGTGATGGTGTCTGTGTTGCTAGCGAGCAGTTCAGAAATTCAAGAAAAAAAGGCGAGGGTGTAAATGCCTATACTAACAGGAAGAAAAATTCGCCGACGTCTCCACCGATTGTTACACGGCTCAAGATGATCCCCCTGAGAACCAGTTGTGATGAGACAAAATTAAACATTTCAGCTGCAGTCTACATTTAGATATGATTTAAGCTACTGGTAGTCGCCACTGACAGACACGGTTATTGCGCCCATTCAATGGGGCAGTTTTGAGGTAGAAGCTATTATTTATTTGGCAGTACACTGCACCCATAAGTCAGGCAGTACAAACTCGGTTATATTCTAAAGCAGTGGTAGTGCCGTTACATAATATCGACAGTACAGTGGTAAAATGTTTACTAACCTTATGTATATTACACTGTCAAAGATCTTTGACAAATCTTTTAAGCAAGGATCACACTTAGGACAGTCAAATAGTAGATATCATTACAAAAGGTGGGGAGAAGATTTCATTTTTTTACGTTGTTTATATGGTCGAAAAAATTTATGTTGGACAAACATTTTGTAGTCACAAAACATTGAAATTTTGCAGTTTTTTCAAAAAATCTGTTTGCTGTGCTCCTAGCGCTCAGACGTCTATTTTTTTTTTTTCAAAACAGCGGGAGATTCTCTACCAATTCGATTACTACGGTTTTTTTCTGCACCCAAAACCACGAACGCTACAGCCATCAACAAAAATATAAATTTTTCAAATTTTCTGCAAAATGTCAAAATACCTAGTTTTCGAACACTTATTTCAATCTCTGTTTACACAAAAGTAGTATAATAAGTTATATATTGGAACCAAACATCTCATTTCGCGTTATTGGATTACTCCATGTGCTGTCTGATGACTGCTGAGCATCCATCTATTGTAATTCGTACATTACTAGTCGAAGTTGAGGACTAGGTAATTTCAGCCCTGGCTCGTACATTACTAGTCGAAGTTGAGGACTAGGTAATTTCAGCCCTGGCTCATGAATCTTTGTAAAATTACAACATTTACTAATTATGTTGTATTAAATAACCAGAGGCAGAAAACTGTACAATTTTTAGTTGAAATAGGCAAACCAAAATAGTTAGCTAATTATATTTAACCGAAATAGGTGGCTAATTATACTTGTGTACGGAAATCATGCAATACAAAAGAAACTTACGCAGCTTTTCTGTAATAAAAAAACCCTAATATATACTAACACTTAGTCTACTATTATCACTTCTGGATGCATAATACTTCTGACAGTGTACTTCAACCTTTGGCGCATTTGAGATGGATATGAGTCTCTTCCGACGTTTTAATGGGCCAAGTTTCTCAGCGTCGACAGAAGTGCCTTGAGTAGCAAAACCAAGGTAAGCAAATTTTGTGGGTCCCTGCTTGACCTCTCCTGCTAGCTGTGAGTAAGCATCTTCCAGTTCGCTGATTTTGACGTCTTTTCCTCAATAATTTCCATAAAAAATTCTGGCAAGATTTCACAGTTGACTCCACTGCATTTCTTGTAAATCGTAGGGCATTTCAAATTTGCCCTTTTTGCAGGACCGCACTCCGTCACAGTTCAGTTAACGTGAGTACAAAACGACGTCAAGAATTGATTCAGATGTTGGTTATTCGCTCGTTACAACATGCCTGCAATCATGGGTACTGCGAGCCCAGCCCCATTTCTCAGGTTTCCAATCTCTCATCCAGTTTTCCACTTGCTAGTAACTCCGTACCGAGTGATGTTGTACAGCATCTTTTGTAGATGGCAGCCTTGCAGACTTGAATTTGCTTTTTGTGGCAGACTTGGCGAATAATGCAAATCGCCTGGCGCCTGGAACTGCTGACACCTCCAATATGCAATGATATAATAAACTGTGATCCAGCAGTTATTCTTTCTACAGCTACATCTACATCCACACTCCGCAAGCCACCTGACGGTGTGTGGCGGAGGGTACCTTCAGTACCTCTATCGGTTCTCCCATCTATTCCAGTCTTGTACTGTTCGTGGAAAGAAAGATTGTCGGTATGCCTGTATGTGGGCTCTAATCTCTCTGGTTTTATCATCATGGTCTCTTCGCGAGATATACGTAGGAGGGGGCAATATACTGCTTGACTCCTCGGTGAAGGTTTGTTCTCGAAACTTCGAGCTACTGAGCGTCTCTCTTTCAAAATCTTCCACTGGAGTTCTTCACGGATAGCATCTGGTTTCTCGACCGTGCCAAATACTGAGTCTAGGTCTTCATGTTTTTTGACAATGCCGCAAAACTTCATTTTTCCTTGACCGAAAAAACCGGATGTTGTATCACATCCACAATGGCGTGAGTGAACAGAGTATGTTCACTGTCGAGTTTGTAGGATGCAGTGCAAAACCACTTGTTTTCTGCACTAACTCTTGCTGGCTTTAGAAAAAAAAAAAAAGTTTTCAATGCCTTGCCCTACATCAACCATGAGCACAAGGAGGGCGATATCTCCACGCACTATGATCACGCTTCCAAAATCGTAAGTTCTTGAACTGACAGACGTTACAATCATAAAAGCAGAATATTCGTGTACCTGGTCCACTTCAATGCAACACTTTTTGAGATGTGTGATCAAGCAAATCTTGTTTCGTTCGTCGTGCAAAAACTTGCCCTAAGGTCTTTGTGTACCATCTGTTATTTAACCGCAACTCCAACAGATGTTTTCTAGCCTTACAAATTCTCTCAGCACTAAATGTGCTACCCTGCTCTCCCTCACATGGGTACCCATCAAGTACAATAGCAAAACCGAGATTCAAAATGACGTTGCAGGTAAGAGACTTAGCTTTGGGCTATTGTTATGAAGAAAACATTTCAAGTCCAAATTACTTTGTATATAACGTACCCTCCATCAACGACACACATTTGTTTTTGGGTGGAACTGAGTTCACATCCTTCACTGGAACAAAGGCATTGTAGAACGAAGATTCTGTTCCTTTCTGCAAGCATTTTCCTGCGGATAGAGAGGCTCGGTAAGGCACAAAGTTCATATTTCAGAAAGGCTTTTAATTCCTCTTCACTTCGTTTTATTAAACAATAGATTAATGCGCAGAAAACACCCGATTGCACACAAAGTAAAGGAGTACCGCAAAAATAAGACATTAAATTACAATATATAACAGTGTATATGTTTCCACCACATAAAAAGAAACAAAAGTGCTCAAAAACTAGGTATCTGGCACACTGCACAAAAGACAAATTCATATTTTTTGACGAGCTGTAGCGCCCTTTGTTTCGGGTGCAGAAAAAGTTGTAGTAATAAAAATTGTTGAGAATTTTGTGCTCCTCTGAAAAGAAAATGCTATGACCCAAACAAACAGATTTTTTTGAAAAAAAAATTGAAAAGAGTCCGAAACATTCTAAGTTTATTGACTACAGAAAGCTTAGCCTACATCAATTTTGTTGCAAAACTTGGTTTTCCAATCATTCCAACCATATGAACGAGTTAAAAAAATAAAATCTTCTACCCCACCTTTTGCAACGTATAGGCCTTTTTCCCGACAATTTGACTATATTAGCTGTGAATATTGTAAAAAATATAATAAAAGTACCCCTGTGTACTGTCAAGTATTTCATAAACCTCTTTTATAAAATATCTTCGAGAAAGTTGTTTTACAATACGAAATGCAACTGCTGAACGTCCAATGTGTGTATAAAAAAAGGATACCTTGACACGCCCATTGACTTCGCTAACTTCTTATAGATCTCAGGCTACGCTACAGTTCAGTCTGTCACCACAAAATTAATTTCAAAACATAATTTTTTTTAGGGTTCAAATGGCTCTGAGCACTATGGGACTTAACATCTGAGGTCATCAGTCCCCTAGAACTTAGAATTAACCTAAGGACATCGCACAAATCCATGCCCGAGGCAGGATTCGAACCTGCGACCGTAGCGGGCGCGCGGTTCAAGACTAAAGTGCCTAGAATCGCTCGGCCACATCGGCTGGCTTATTTTGGGGACTGATGACCTTAGCAGTTAAGTCCCATAAGATTTCACACACATTTGAACATAACTTTTTGTTGTGCGTGACACATAAGTTTGTTTCGCAGTCTCTCAACTGCCAGTGGGTGCCAGAAATATCCCGAACGTTATGGGGCAAATTTTGCAGTGGTGTTACGTTACGTTGTTATTACAATTTTTCTGATGTTTTTTTTTTTTTTTTTTTTTTTTTGAATGACCTAAGGCGTGAGGAAATAGTTGCATCAGGTTACTAGCAGAGTATCATTAGGTGCATCTCTTGTATAGACATAGTTCTCAAAGTTTTGCTTTTAATAGAGGAGAGAGCGAAAGTGAAAAACGAGGAGCTGAACACAGTATGACCACAGAAGACAACTGCATCTAAAAAATTTTTATTACGCACGGACGAAGCTGAATGTTTGTAAAGTTTTCCCTGGATAAATTATAAATCTCGTTCCTACTGCAAAACGGTCGTGTGCAAGTTTTTTTGAAAAACCAGGCTTAGTGCAGGCCGCTTGATGGAATCACTCCTTTGAAGCTGTCTTATTACAGACATTTTTATGCATAGCACAAGGCGTCAATACCTCTTTCAATCGCTGGAACCGATAGCAGTGTTTCAGAAGGGGTGGGATGTAATCAGCTCGAGCTTATTACTCGCGCGTACTGGGAATTCCTCGTTCGTGGGGTGCATTTGCAAGCCCAGCACGAAGAAGATTCAGCAGGATATTCGAACCTTTCCGGCCACGAAGGCGCTGTTTAATTACAATAGCGCGCGTGCGGACCAGAATATCTAAGGCCATCACAAACTTGTTATTGCCCAATGTCGTGTGACTAAGACGCCCACTGTCTGTCTAAGAAGAAAAGTAATCGCAAGCAGTATGAAGAATGTCAGGCTTCTAGTTGGTTGGTAGGCGTCTCATCCTTCTTCATAGTTAACCAGACAAATCACTTCCTCACCACCAAGAATGATCATAAGAACTATCAAACTGACAACGTACCTATGTAGAAGTAGATGTGGAGAATCATTAAATTTAATTCGCAAGATGACAATGTAGTATATTGTCGGATCAAGTATGCGAAGACAATATTCTTGTTTACTTCTGTAACTAAAAGACTGCTCTTACTACACTTTTCGTTTGCAGTGGAATGGTCTGAGTTGTTAAGTCGAATTATTATCACTGTTCAATCAGCAATTATTACGTCTATGTAATCCAATGGAAAAATTTAAGTGCCGATGTGAGCTGGAACTTATTAAAAAATTTTATTTTTCGTACGGTTTCTGGTTTTGCTAAATTCTCGTTCTACAGGCCGTCGCAATCACTTGCCACTAGCTCCATTTGTTTGCAAAGAGGAATGCAAACTCTATAGATTTAAAATAATCGAAAGTTCGCAATATTTGAGTACACAAATACATCTCACATATTATTTATGACATTATTTCCAAATTATTAAATATTCCACTCAATAAATTCACGTTATCTGACACGTCAGCATTTATCCCTTGTAACTTTAGCAAACGTGGTAGTATCCACAGATACATTTGTTAAAGACGATGAAGAAATAATTACGAGCAACAGCTGACTGGACCGGAGATGGGAATGAGCCCGCCCCAGTTGCTGTGTATGCTGAGGACTGTCTCGCATATATGATCTGATTTCCAAGCCGAATAGATTAATTTGATAGAATACTAATGACTGTAACTTATGAATATTGCATGACGGTAGTTCTGCAAGTCAAGTGATTGATTCATAAAACATCCCTCTGCTAATGTTCTGCAGAACCCCTCCCACTAAATAAATGGAAATGTCGTGTGACGAGGGCCTCCCGTCCGGTAGACCGCTCACCTGGTGCAAGTCTTTCGATTTGACGCCACTTCGGCGACTTGCGCGTCGATGGGGATGAAATGATGATGATTAGGACAACACAACACCCAGTCCCTGAGCGGAGAAAATCTCCAACCCAGCCGGGAATCGAACCCGGGCCCTTTGGATTGACAGTCTGTCGCGCTGACCACTTTTTTTTTTTTTTTTTTTTTTTTTTTTTTTTCGCGGGCAAATGCTCTACCAACTGGGACAGGTGAAAATTTGTCCCCCAACAGGGACTTGAACCCGGCATCTCCTGCTTGCATGGCATCTTTTTTTTTTTTTGGTGTAACAGTAACAAACAAACTGCTTCTAGCATTTTTTTTAAATATATAAGACAATGACTTTATAAAATAAAATTCTTCTGGGAAACGTAAATAACGTTCTACGTTCCTCTTTTAGGCGCGTACCTCCCTAATCCCGTCATACCTCGCGTTGGTGTCGGGTACGTCTTCACGTGTGTTGTGGATCCTCTGCACTGTCCTGGTCCGTTCTTGTTCTGATACTTATAGACAATAATTACATTCTCCTACCCGGGACACCCCAACTGGGTGGGGGATCAAGCAAGGCACTCCCTAAAAAATTTGCGTAAGATGTTCGATATCTCGGATGTCTCATAAGCTGTGAGTGATGTTCCTGTAGTAAAGCCCAAAAGTCAAGCACATTCTTACTGCCGTCTCGGAAAAGATAACGCACAGTCAAACCTCGAATCCAAGTCACTGCGTTTGTCTTCGTTCGGGGATAATATGTCCTATCTGGGAGAAGTATTGTGCGTGGTTCTATTGTTTGCGGCCCCACCCGAAGGAGGAAGGCGATCATTTTTTTGACCAAACACCATACGTCCGCCGAAGGACCGCATATCAGGCGATGCTCCTCAGTGTCTATAACATTGCACTGCGGACACAGTGGCTCGTCCGCCATATGAATTGTATGCAACCTGGAACGAGTCACGTATTTCCCATTTACCACCTGATACCACAGTGCGCGCGTTCCCGTATCAAGGTGTGGGTGGTGCACTGTACGCCATACCACAGACCACGTAACTGTTGGTTGGCGGCGCTCTACGGCATTATTCGGCCGTCGTCGAGTCAAGATGTGATATATATCACGTGCCGTCGCCGTCCTGGTAGTCGGTAGTTCCATATGTACATAACTGTGTTCCACAAAGAAGGTTCGCATATGGGCAAGCGATGGTGAGATGTGAGCCACCGCTACCGGAGCCGAAAGAGAAGGTGGAGCGAGTTCGTCTATCAAGCTGCCCGTCAGACTTGTCTGGTGTCGTGTCCACAGCTTTATCATTGTGGTTACATAAATAGCCACTGCTCGGTCGCGTACGTGGACTAGTCAAAGACCTCCACGACTACGAGGAAGGGTGAGGGTTTCGTATCCTACCTTAAAAAGCAGACCTGTGCTCACAAAATATCCTAGTGCCGCCAGGATTCGGCGGGCCAACACCACCGGCATAGGAAGAACTTGTGCCAGGTGGGGGATGCGAGAGGCTAGATAAGTGTTGGCAAAGGTGACCCGTTGTATCATATCCAGTGCCCTTAACCTGTGACTTCGGACACTCGCACGAATTGTTTGCAGAAGATGTCTGTAACTCAGTGCCGCCGTGCGTCGAACGTCTGTAGTCAAGATAATTCCTAGGCATTTCATCTTGTTGATCGGCTGTAATGGTGCTACACTTCCTGTCGGGAGTCCTCTCCCGATGTTCATCGCTCCTGACTTTGCCATGTTCAGGCAACTTCCCGTAGCCATACAATACAAATTAATCCAATGCAAGGCCACTCTTGCCTCGTCGCCTGACCGTGCTAAAAACACTAGGTCATCTGCGTATGTTCTGCATATAAACGTGTTGTGCCTTATCGTCATTCCTTGGAGTCGATTCCCGAGCCCGCAAAGCAGCGGCTCGACAGCGATGGCATACAATATCGTTGACAGCGGGCACCCTTGTCTGACCGATCGTGAGATGGTGATGGGCCCCACCAAGCGTCCATTGATGAGCACTTTGGATGCGGCTCCGTGTAGTAGTCTCATGACGACGGTGACAAAACTTTCCGGAAACTTCATTTTCGTCATCACGTCCGTGAGATAAGCATGACTCAGCCTGTCAAATGCGCGATCGAAGTCTATCGAGACCAATACACCCCCGAGACAACATGTTGAAGCCAGTGCGATAACATCGCGGTAGTCGCTGAGTGCCGTTTGTATATTGCTAGCTCCTCCTAGCTGGGTTTGGTCGAGTGAAATCACTTGGCGTATCACGCGTTTAAAGCGTGCTGCAAGTATCCTGGCGTAGATCTTGTAGTCGCAATTAAGAAGGGTCAGTGGCCGGTAGGCCTGTATCCCTGTGCCGCCAGATGGTTTGTGGATGGGGATGATCATTCCTTCCACGAAGGAGGGTGGAAGAGTCACGTTGGGAGACATCAATTCGCAGTACATGGCAGTCCATCGTGGAATCATGAGATCTTTAAATGTACGATAGAACTCTAACGGAAACCCGTCGGGCCCCGGCGATTTGTGCGACGCTCCCTTATCAATCGCTTCCATTACGTCGTCAACTGTGATTTCACCTGTTAACTACAGGTTAGCCGACTCGTCGAGACACGCGGAGAGCGTTCGTCGGACCTCATGAAAGGCTGCCTGATCGTGTTCCGCTTCTTGATAGAGATGACCGTAGTGTTCCACGAAAGCGTTGGCAATGTCTTTTTGCGTTGTCATGCGGCGACCATCTGGCAGTACGACCGTCTGTATTAAGGTTCTGCGGCTACGTTGTTTTTCTCTGATAACGTGATACATCGACGGGGATTCTCCACGGACTCGTTCAAAGGCCCTTGCACGGATTGCGACACCCTCCAGTCGGCGGCGCGTTATGGAAATTATTTGGGCCTGCGCTCGTTTTATACCGGCACGACGCTCCTGTGAAGGTGCTTGTACAGAAAGTTCGCGGAGCATCGTGAAATAAAATTCCGTCGTGTATCGCCTCCACATCATCTGCTCTCTTCCGTATGCATTGAACGCTCGGCGCAATGCAGGCTTAACGCATTCCAGCCACCACTGCAACGTCGTCGGATATGTCGGGAGGCGTCGTTCACACACGTTCCAAGTGTCTTCGACTAAGCGTCTGCACTCAGGTTCCCTAAGGTGTGCTGTATTCAGTTTCCAAACACTGCGACTCCTCCACACTTGTTGACGACTCAGGGAGACTGTGCATATATATGCTATGTGATCTGAAAAGGCGACAGGCCACAATTCCGCGTCGAGGATCGCAGGTTCGAGACGACGTGTTACGTAAATGCGATCGAGACGACTTGCAGAGTGACTCGTGACGTAGGTGTATCCACGTCTGTCGCCATGTATCTTCTCCCATGTATCAATGAGATTCATGTCCTGTATGAGTTGCCGCAGCTCCGGGCACGAAGTATAACGTGGGTGTTGACCTTTTGGTGCGAGCACGCAGTTGAAGTCGCCTCCAAATAAGACATGTTCATACCGACCTAAGAATAGTGTTGCAATCTCCTCTGCGTAAAATCGGGATCGGTCGCGCCGTCTGTCTGACCCCGACCACTCAGCTACCGGGGGCGGACCCCCCTCCCACTGACAGACGAAACTTTAGAAAGTACATTCGACGTATCAGGGGGAATCTGAAGTTCTTACTGGTAAGATAATTTCGTTACGTGGCTGACATTATTCAGAATTCTTATCGAAGAAGTGTGCGATGCATGAACAAAATAATTTTCCTTTTTCATTTTTCCAGACTTCGATAAATCTACCTTAAGGTTTTCTCTACAGATCCATTAATCATCGCACATGTCATCATAAGTTTCCGTACACTACTTGGTCAGGACAATATGATATTAGAAAACATAGAAACAAATGCAGCAGTTAAGACTAATAACAGCAAATGAAATTAACGTGTAAGTGTAGACATGGGCTGGACTTCCTCTCTTCGAATGCTGGCATTCTATTAAGGCACATTTCTGCATCAAAAATATGGTCTGTTCGTGTTTTATAAGAACTGCAAGCTTTTTAGCCACTTTTCTCGAAATCCTTTTACTATCTTTCTAGATCTAATATCTACTTTCCTGAAACGATACTCCAAATCTGAAAAGTTGCAAAATGCTTAGCACCTATGTCGTTGGCATTAACTAAAGTACAAACATGATTTTTGTTTATTGTTTGGCTTAGATTACCAGTATTACGATTCAGACATCGGAACGGACAAAAAGTAATCTATTTAGGCATGTACTGACTTTTTATTATTAACTTCCTTCAACAAATACGCCACCGTTTTCGAGAGTTAATTTTTAATGTGTTTTCTGTTGACAAGTTTTACCTAGATCACCACAGGAAGCAGAAAAATATTCAGAAGGGTTCTAATCACCTTGTCTGTGAGATTGTAAAAGGAACGGAGATACGTCTTCTGACCTAAAAGTAACTTACAACGTACCCCAGGGAATGTCATAGGACCATTACCTTTCACAGTATGTACAAAAGACCTAGTAGATAAACATCGGAAATTCCAAGAGGCTTTTTGCTGATGCTACCGTTGTGTGCAGAGAAGTCGTGACACTAGACAATTATACTGAAGTACGGGAAGACCTGCAAAGGATCGACACGGAAACAGTGTGTCGACTTCTTCCGTGACGGCTTCAGAAAACTTGTTCATCGTTGGCAGAAATGTATCCAATTGGCTAGTGATTATGTGGAAATGTGAATATTGGTATTTAAAGATCACATTCTAAGGATTACTTCTGCGTTTGATTTACTTAAATATTCCAATCCAAACAGAAATAACGAAAGTGGAGGCATTACTTTTCATTCAACCCTCGTATTTAACAGCTCAATTTCAGTATTGATTCATTCAGTATAATTCATCAGATCTATATGTAAGATCTGTCTGGTCCTGTGTTTATTTGTTTACTCATTATGGCAGGCATGGCATATTGCTCAGACTACAATGAGCGACCGGAAAGCAAGATCCAGTGCGGGGCAAGTTGACAACGAAGCAAAAATCACGCATAGAAAAATAGTAGTACTCTTAAATGGTACCTGCAAGTATAGTACTTAAGTTTCACTGGTATTCTACATACGGTCTTAATTGAAACCTGTGGTGCGCCATGTTAACTGCAGTGGACAGCTGATAATGGTTGCTTCAGTCTGCAAATGCACGCACAGTCAGCTGCATAGTGCACTCTGTCCTTGTGCTGCGCCCTGCATACATTTGCAGCCTATAAGTGACTGACTGACGCCGAAGAAGCAACCATTAAAAGCTGTCGACTGCAGTCAAAATGGCGCGGCACAGGGTTAAATGAGTTGGCGTTTGACGTGTGAGGTCCAAAGTTGCGATGTTGTCGCTGCCAGGGAGTCTGTGCACGCAAGCCACGACAGCACTCCGCTCTTCGCGGCGATAAAAAATCGCTTTAATGTCTATCTCCCACAAAAATCATGTGAAAATATGACATTCATCTCTATATTTTCTCTAAGCCTGTCTGCTTCTTCTTCTTTAATCGAGATCGGTGTTACTTTCTTTGTCTTGACACAGGAAAAACATTCGCGTCCTGCAATACTTTGCGCAGCGGTTGTGGCAACACTGTTGGATCTGACAGTACCAGGCTCCCATTGGTGTGTTGCAGTTGTGAGGCGTCGCTGTCAAACGTCAGTTTTTGTCGTTGTTGAGGTCATCAGTCCGAAGACTGGTTTGATGCAGCTCTTTATGCTACTGTATCCCGTACAAGCCTCTTCATCCCCGAGTTAACTACTGCAACCAACGTCCTGAATCTGCTTACTATATTCATCTCTTGGTCTCCCGCTACGATTTTTACCTCCTCCCCCCCTCTACACTTAACTCCAGTACCGAATTTGTGGCACCTTGATGTCTCAGAATGTGTCCTCCTATCAACCTAGAAGAAGTTCTAGTTAGGTAGTGCTACAAAGTTCTTTTCTCCACAATTCTACTGAGTACCTCCTCATTAGCTACGTGATCTACTCACCTAATCTTCAACATTCTCCTGTAGCAACACATTTCGAAAGTTCCTATTCTCTTCTTGTCTGAACTGTTTATCGTCCATGTTTCACTTCCAGACGTGACTACACTCCATACAAATCCTTCCAGGAAATATTTCCTGACACTTAAATCTATATTCGATGTTAACAAATTTCTCTTCTTCAGAAACACCTTTCTTGCGGGATTTAATTTGACTACATTCCATTATCCTTGTTTCGATTTTGTTGATGGTCATCTTATATCCCTCGTTCAAGACACTGTCTTAACCATAGAGTAGACCTGCATGTCCTCGAGAAAAATTACGGCTGTAGTTTCCCCATGCTTTCAGCCGTTCGCAGTACCACAAAAGCAAGGCAGTTTTGGTTGATGTCAATAGAGCAGACCAGACAGTCATTAATACCGACGACCCTGCAACTACTGAAAAGGCTGTGTCCCTCTTTAGGAAACACAAGTTTGTCTGGCCTCTCAACAGATATCTCTACGTTGTGGTTGCACATACGGTACGGCTGTCCGTATCGCTGAGACACGCAAGCCTCCCCATCATCGTCTAGGCCCTAGGGCCATGTTTTATGGGGGAGAGGAACAGTTCACTATTTTGTCTCTTTTGTTGGATGGCTATGGAAGGGGGCAGGCATAGTTGTTGCTAGATTCCACCTATCTTACATCTTATATAAGAGTTTTTTACTTTTTTTGCCCGTGTTCGTGGAACTTCAGTTTTCTTCTAATCACCAACTTTTATCGATAAACAATCAATTTTATTCAGAACGAGTATGTATCGTGTATATCTCGCGAAATGGCACAGACGGGAAAATGATGGATTCGACTTCATATCGAGACTACGGTGGCTTATTGAGTTATGCGTCAAACAGTATGTGACAATGACTTTATTAATGTGAAACTTCCAAGTTGCATCATGATTCGGAGTCTACCTTAAACTATAGATTCCCGCCGCAACCTGCAGGAACTGACAGTGCAAAAGCTTGAGGAAAATTGGGGTAAGTACATATTGCACATACTGTCTGTCATAATTACTCGCACAGATTGCTAATTTACATTGCTCATAATTATCACATACAATATGCACATTTTTCAACATGTCATGGCATTATGCTTCTGTGATGAAGATACTGAAATCTGCTAAACCAAAATTAAGCTTGTGAAGACGATAGATTACAGCGTTGAAAACGGCAAAGCGAAATAAATTACCCAGTTGTGCGCCTGATGACTGCACTTTACTCCGAAATTATGAAAAGGCTATGTGTAAATCGATTTTCTGTACTAATACTGAAAATTTTACCTGCTCATCTTTAGTAATTCACTTGAAAAATGTTCTTTATATGACACAAAAGTACATTTGTGGTAAATATGAAGTTTCAGTTACAGTTTATTGAAGTTTTTAACCGTATAAAATACAGAATTCGAATTAATTCACTGAAATCGAATTCCTTGACACCAGCTGTATTAGATATAGATCTACCACGAGATATGAAAATTTGTGCCGACCGGTCTCGAACCTTGAGTTCCCGCTTACCGAGCCCGACTATGCTGCACGCTGTGCTATGTCACATTGAATTCAGTGAACGCCCGATATAAGGACGTAGACAGGGTGCCGTATTGAAGTTTGTATCGGTATGAGGAGAGTGTACATATAACAGAAACGGTTAACGCGACATATCGCGGTACGAGGGAAATACGTGTTCGAATTCTGATCCGGCGCTAATTTTCCCATGTCACTCTTGGGTAGTAGATCTGTACTTACCACACCTGATGCCCAGAAATTCGCAGTCAGCGCATAAATTCCTAATTTTGTACAGCCATGGGTCGTCAACAAGATCTGTTCTTTGAGACCTGCATGTGAGTGCATACGTCATTCTAAAGAAAAAAGCCTACTGTTTTGGTATACAAGAAACCCAAAAACAATTTTTATTATTTTTCTGGGTTCGAGTTCCTTTATCGGACGTCTATTTCATTTCAAGTTTCGCGTAAGCGGCTTTTCCTTACACGTGTATTCTTGCCGTAACAATCTGTCAATATGGGAGAGGAAGTTACTGTCTACACAGCGATTTGGGACGGGCGAGGAGTGTCTTGTAATGGAATGCCTTATGGAATGTTTCGTATATCAAATGTGGCAGTTTCTCAAGTCCTGCATAAACTGCAGGGTTCAAATGACAGTGGCATTAGAGTTTCAGTGCACACCGCAACGAAAACTGCAAAAGCAGTCGTTGAGAGGAAATCACGCTTGCGACGGCAGTAGACATTTTTGAAAAAGGGGAACACAAATTACGTCAGTCGCTACAAACAAGTGTTACTATCCCACATGAAGAAAAGCCACTGGGATTCGGCAACACCACAAAGACTTTCTTCACCTTCTGATTTTTCAGGTTGAGACTGTACTAAGGAATTCTTCTTCTGACTTTCCACGTTTAGGCAAAGACAAGCCTGTCCCAGTTTCACTATTCTCTACCCGACCTGCCCACTGGCCGTCCCCCAAAGTAAGGTTCGCTTTCTCATCTCTGAGATACGCAGAATATGTTACTCCATTTTGTTTTGTTCTCTGCAGCTTTCACTGTTGTAGATTTCATATATAATTTAGCCCTTCCGTAACTTTTACCAATACAATCGTTTCTGCTACAACTTTCTGCACTTCAGAGGGACGTCATTTCTGTTTCCAGTTACTTAAGGCCATTCTTTCTCGGCTTCTGTAGAAGTGGAAACTACCGTTGCTTCATAAAATGGAATTTAGTCTTTTTCCTCGCTTTCACGTACGGCGTTCTAGCAGTTGGTCC
The DNA here is from genome assembly GCF_023864345.2 of Schistocerca serialis cubense. Lineage (NCBI taxonomy): Eukaryota > Metazoa > Arthropoda > Insecta > Orthoptera > Acrididae > Schistocerca > Schistocerca serialis. The sequence continues at coordinate 433,036,715 of NC_064645.1, forward strand.
ACATATTCCCTGATGCATGTATTAGATTTTCTAAATTTTTTTTTTTATGAACCAAATATTGGACACAGTGCCAAAGGAGAGCAGAGAGACTATCATGTTACGAAATTCTTTTATTGATTATCTCCGCCTCAGGTCACACAAATGATTTCGAATTATTAGTAAGTCATGAACAGATGTTTTAAATCAGTTGCAAAGTGGCTCAACACCTGAACAATTCAGTTTCACGAGTTACTATCTTACGGATTTGTTCTGTTGACGATTTATTTACGGATTTATTCAGTTGACTTATGTAACGGATTCAAAACATCTGATGATGACGACTTTGTAAGAAGTCGAAACCGGCCATGATAGTATTTGTCTGACCCGAGACGGAGAAATACAATGCAGAAATCTATTCACATGTCATGTAGCAGTTGAGGTACTGGGACTAAGGCACTTGCTCTAACACTTTTTTAACTCACTAGTTCCTTCTCTAAGAGAGTCATTACCGTAGTTTCAGTTGTTGAAAGCTTCAAATTATTGTTCACGATTCAAACAGCTTACTTACTGCCCTCTGGCAGTTTGTCTCCACTTAAGTGAATAATTGCCTGATCGTCAGCGTAAACTGTTCACGTATTATAGGCTTCCTCATTTGATTCTCACCGGCGCACTGTCCTCTTTTCAAGTTCTTATCAAGTCACCCATGCAGGTATTAAGTGGCAAAAGTGACGTCACATCTGCTTAACTCACTGGTTTATGTCTGTCTCTACCGATAACAGTATTCCAGTGTACTACTTTAATGTCACAATCAGTCCATTGGGAAGCTTCTTTTCCACTTTATATCTCCTGTCAACACGGTCAAGCCATTTTCCTAATACATGCAAGTTAAACGTGTGTGCAAGATGAGATCCCATCTTCTTTAATTACCTGTTTCATTGTTATATGACGACATTATCTTCGTTGTTGGAAACCTGTTTGTTCTCTAATCAAAACAGCTTCTGAGATCTCACAGAAACCAAACACAGAAAATAACGAGGTGCAGTACCCAACAAAATATGGCCGCCATTACTAGAAAGCTGATGGAAAGCAGATACTTGATTGCAGTCATTGGAATCCATTGCCACAACTTTATTTCCTCTCTTCATTCAAAGAAGATATGCTGGGGCTTCTGTAAAACCCTAAAGCAGCGCCGGCCGAGGTGGCCGAGCGGTTCTAGGCGCTACAATCTGGAACCACGCGACCGCTACAATCGAAATCTGCTTTTTCCTTTCTTTTTAAATTACCCAGGGTTTCGAAGAAAGTGGGATGTATTCCACGCTCAGAGAAACAACAGAAAAAAATGAAGACCAAGCACTGGAAGAAATCAGTTGCTCCTTGGCTGTGGAATATTAATGAATCATGTGACATCCATAATGATTCCTTCTATTGCCAGCCTGTAGTAGAGAATCGTTTTTTCCATCGTCAGGACCACAGTCATGTAGAACTTTTTTACAGTGCCTAGTAAGAAGTTAGTTTTCAAGAGGAAACATTACCGCTGTTTGATTTTTAAAAAAATTCGAGTTGTCCACAGAGAAAAAAAATTACTTCGGCATCCCGCTTCTCAGCATGTAAGCTGAGAGATTTGACAAGCATTGGCACTCGTTAGTAGCCTGATATTCTTCTAAGCACTAACGAGTAATGTGAAACGCTTCTCATATTGCTACATGGCGTAATTGCTTTTATAAATGAATGTCGCTTTCTCCAGGCAACACGAAATGCGATCTTGTTACTTCCGCCAATTCTTGGCGTTAAATGATTAGACTTTAATGAAGGCGCGCACATTCATTTTTCTCTTTCTTCTTTGAGCCCCTGATTACTGTCGGCACATAATTAATGCGTCGGAAATAAATTTACATTCCAATACGTTGAAATACAGCAGACTTCAACTATATAAGCATACCTATGGTTTTCTATTTACAGCCAGTTTCAATAAGTTGAATTAAATTCTCTGAAATGAAATTAATGTGTGGAGTAGTTTGAACCTCGTTTTGAAGTGCTGTGTCTGCAGAGCATTGACAGGTAGCTTACAGCCATTAAGGTTAGACCATTCGGTTACACCTCCACTTTCATTTTCATTTTGCTTACCTCCTTATTCTTCCTAACAACCAGAGGTTCTTCCTTGTGAATAGCACCACCAAGGACATACATCAATTGAATTAAGTCTTTGAAAATGAAATCTGTGAAGTTTCAGGTTGAAAGGCAGTGTGGACTGCAAAATTTTTTATTTCAACAACGCGTTTCACTCTGTAGGCCCATCATCAGAGTGTTTATAAAACAGGAAAACAGTCTCTAGAGAACAAAATTTAGGAAAGAGCATGGTCCAATCTTTTACAGCCACGCGAATAAAGGAGTTGAAATAAATACTAGAACTTACGTAAAAGTAACTGGATGCAAGAGATATCCGTCTTAAAGTCATACTGAATAAGAGGTGGACCTGACTCATCTTCCATAGAAAAAGAATTGGGAAATTTCAAACACATCGCTGCAAACACTGCTTGTAGTCCGGAAATAGCTGATAATGTGTATAAAGAAGAAATATCAGCAGTTGAGCGTAAAGATCTCCCCACCGCATTGTCTTCGAAATTCAAATTTGTAAGGATCCCGTTAAAAAAAAAAATCGTAGTCATATCTGTGTGAGTGCCAAACGGACCTCTTGCGGAAAAGTGTTTCCGTCTTCTTCACATGTGGGCTGAGTTACAGTCGTATTTCCATTCTTTTAATTAGATCTAGCTCTTATTCTGTTTGAAACCCGGACTGTTTTTCAATCTGGACTAATTCCAAACTGTTGCTGTACCAACCGGCCAGAACAGAATCTAATAAACAGTAACAGTTAGTAATAAATAACAGACAACAAAGTGTCGATTAATGTTTTGTGACACATCGTATTCATCACTGCAGTTTACGTTTTAGTTACGCATTGTGCTCGAGGTAATATCCGTCCCGCCATTTTGAGTTAAGAGTTTCCATTGCTTGTCAATAAATCACTCCAGTTAATGCTCACGAGTGTTTCCCACTGCACAAAATCCTTTCCAGTTTTGCTGGCCTACCAGAGTGTGTGAAGATTTGTCAAACCGTACAGTGTGTGGCAGAGACTACAAGGATGGCCGTTATTATTATGCTATTTCACACGCAGTTTGCATATGGGAAGAACCCCTGCGGGTCTGCCCCTATAACGTGATTCGTGTAATTTTTTCATGTATCAAAACCGATTTGAATTATATTTACAAGTTACTTATTTTATATGGAATGTAAGGATATCCTGTAAATATGTTTATGAACTGCACCCAAAGAAAGTAATATTGGTGTCTAATACCCGAGATTAACCCGGAAGCGAAAGAGACAACTAAAGACACAGGTCACGGAGACAGTCGGCCGGAGTGGCCGAGCGGTTCTAGGCGCTACAGTCTCGAACCGCGCGACCGCTACGGTCGCAGGTTCGAATCCGGCCTCGGGCATGGATGTGTGTGATGTCCTTAGGTTAGTTAGGTTTAAGTAGTTCTAGGGGTCTGATGACCTCAGATGTTAAGTCCCATAGTGCTCAGAGCGATTTGATTTTTTTCACTGAGACACATAGGGGAGAATGTCCAAAAGAAACAGTAGTCTACGCCCCGAGGAAGGTCGTTGCAACACTGCCAAAACACTGGTTATTATAGTATTTCGGCATTTTTATTATTTAATAAGCTGACACTGCTGTACACTCAGAAGGTTTTTAATAAGACGTCATAATAAATTAAAGCAATACAGCGCTGTAGATAGAAATTTACTTGAAAATGCATCGTTTAGTCCACAAAAAGCTGGCCAATATTCTCGTAAAGGAATTGTTCCCACGGAATTATTTGTGGAAAATATAATAGATCTACCAATTTGCAGCTGAAATGCACACTACAAAGAATACTGATTAACCCGCAACTGCACCCCTATCACGAACAATGTGTGCGGGGAACTCCGAGTTCAGTGCTGTAAATAATGTGACAAGGTCGATCTGGCTGACATATTTGTTGTGAAACTCTCTCTCTTCTAACGTTCATCCCATCTAAAGCCATATTCTGCAGGCCACTGTCATGTGCATGGCAAGGGATCCATTCCATTCACATGTGGAGCAGGAAGAATAATTGCTTAAATGTCTCTGTGCGCGCTGAAAATAGGCTGATCTTGTATTCAAGACTCGTATGTGAGCGATATGCAGGGACTCATAATATATTCTTTGATTAACCTCTTAAAGTTGGTTCTAAAAACTTTCTAAGTTGGCTTCGAAGGAATAGCTTGCTTCTGTCTTCAAGCGTCTGCCAATTCTTGGCACTCTCCCATGGGTCCAACAAACCTGTTACCATTCGTGCTGCCTTTCTCTGTATCCGTTCAATATCCCTTGTTAACTCTATTTGGTACCGGTCCCACACAACTGAGCAGTATTCTAGGACGGGTCGCACGAGTGTTTTGTATAGTCTGCCACTTGCTTTATCGAAAACTGACGCTACTCTACGTGATCGTTCCATTTCATATCCCCACAAATTTTTACAGCCAGATATTTGTATGACTTGACCGATTCCAACTGTGAGTCACTGATATTGTAGTCACAGAATACTACGTTTCTTTCGTTTTGTGAAGCGCATGTTTTACATTTCCAAACATTTAAAGCGAGTTGCCAACCTTTGCGCCACTTTGGAATCTTACTAAGATCTGACTGAATATTTGTGCAGCTAAAAAGTGACCTTAACACACGAGAAAGCAACAACTTTGTTTCAAACGCCTGCCATTTTATTATTTTGTCGAATTAAAAAAAAGCTGTGCAAGTACTCCTCGTGCAATATCCTCTAAATTAAGAAAATTGTTTGCTTTTTGATTTGAGATAAGATTTGTAGACTGCAGGTCATTCGATATGGACACACCTCATTTTGGACAGAACAACTTTTAACTCCTTGGATGGGAGGCTTAATGATGACAGAATTTCTTTTAAAAAATAGGAAATCGTTATCCAAGAATCAGTAAACAGTGTGCAAAAAAATTTAATAGCTTCATTAGTTTTTCAAAAAAATCTTAAAAATCGCTTACATTATGGGCTGACGGAGGAGAACGGACCGTTTTCTGCATATGTAGGTGGGTGTCAACAAAATATCTTATCATTCGGAGGAGAATACTGAAGACTGAAACTTCGTGAAAAGATTTCACCGCAACGAAAATCCGCCTTCTACTGAATGATACCCACCTCAACTCGCGTATCATATCTGTGGCACCCTCTTCCATATTTTGCGGTAACACAAAATGAGCTGCCCTTCTTTGAACATTTTCGATGTGCTCCGTCAATCCTGACTGTTAAGCATTTCCATGCCACACAGTGGTACCCTATCAGACTACGGGGAAGCGTAATGCAGGCAGTCTTCTTAGTGGGTTTGTTACATGTTCTAAGTGTTCTACCGATAAAACCGAATCTTTGATTTGCCATCTCCACAACATTGATCGTTCCAATTTAAATTGTTCGTTAATGGAATTCCTAGGTATTTAGTTGAATTGACACCCTTTAGATTTGTGTGCTTGTAACCGAAATTTAACATTCTCCTTTTATTACTCAAATGGACGATATCACACTTTCCATTACTTAGGGTCAACTGCCACTTTTCGCACATATATTCTGTCTAAATTATTTTTCATTTTATTTTGATCTTATGAGGACTTTTAAATTTCAACATCATTTTCAAACAATCTATAGTGCGTTTAAAATGAGTTACGGCTTTTGACGTTTGGCTGACCGGAGGGGGACTGACACCGTTGCCCAGGTAACACCAATGCCGTAACGGCTTTCCCTACCACGCTGCCACCGGTTTGGCTGATAAAGCGCCCAAGGTTTTTTTTTGGGAGGGGGGGGGGGGGAGGAAGGAGGCCACATAGCGAGGTCATCGGTCTCATCGGATTAGGGAAGGGCGGGGAAGGAAATCGGCCGTGCCCTTTCAAAGGAACCATCCCGGCATTTGTCTGGAGCGGAAAACCTAAATCAGGATAGCCGAAAGCGGGATTGAACCGTCGTCCTCCCGAATGCGAGTCCAGTGCGCTAGCCACTGCGCCAACTCGCTCGGTGCGCTCCTATTGTCACACCATGTAACCACGTGGTGTCATGCATTACATGCATCAACATTTGTCAGCTCTCGTTGTAAAGTCGTATTTTCTGGCGTTGAAGTGTTCTGTAGTCGTCAGGTACTGCGACCAAGTGTTCTGTGTTGCCGTTGCATTAACAATAGTGGAACACATCTGAATAGGAGATCTGCAATAAAAGTGTCGTCCAAGAACACGTTCACTGGCTGGTGAGATAACGTTCTGCAACAAAACATTCCTAGGAATTCGACAATAGTAGTGGATAAAACGCCCTACGACTCTATTGTGATGCATAAAGCTCCAACAATGCAGTGGAGGAAAGCGGATATTTTGCTCTGGGTACAAACAAATGTCCCATGAGATAAAGTTGAACCTAGCATGTACAAAGAGGCGTTAGGGAACTTTGCAGTACAAACCAAACTTCACACTCCCAGCTCGACGAACTGGCTAATGGTAAAGGGCATAGCCCAATCGTGCTTCCGCCGTATCATGCTCATTTAATGGGACTGAGAATATATTGGTCTAGTTGAAAAGTGATGTGGTAAAAACAGTAACAAGTTGACGCTCAGTGATTTTGAAATACTGACAAGAGAAGTCATTGCGAAAGCTATACGACAGGACTGGTCTTGAGTTGTCAGCCGTACTGAGAAGGTAGTTGAAGGAGACATTTGTTCAGGAAGGACTGTGACGAGTTTCGAGGAATACGTAACTTCCCTTGGTGCAGTGTTAGCAGAGATTAGAAATATACATCTCACTAACATTCTGATGGAGGTGAAATTGCGACAGAATTTGGAATAGAATATTATTAAACTAACAACTCAATGCAAGTCAGGACAATACAGTACCCTATAAAATAACCCATTCGCAATAGAAAAATCAATGCGTAGCTTCTTCACTTACATTGTTACAAAACCCACAGCAGTTCTCGTTTCACCAGCTATCGATGGCCATAAATAATTACATTACTTCACTGAAAAAAATCTGTAGTTGCAAGAATATCGCGGCAGATATGCAAGGTTCGCATATTAATCATATGGCAAAACACTCGCGTCTTTGCGAGCTATCATTTGCCAAAATCTTGTTTCAATATCTCAAACCATTTATGAGATACGAAGAGTTTATGAATATTTCGCTCTAGTTTTTTCACTGACGCATTATTTCGAGATTGGAAACAGCGATATCCTTCAAAGTTAAAGGGTAATTCAATAGATTATCTACATTTAATACGCGGCAGCATATAACCTAACACGCACCAAACATAAATTCTCAGCTACCCGTATTTTTCACTGCAAACTAAGAATTTTTTCAGTAGTTTACCTATTATCGAAATATCACATAACAATGACCTTTAACGAAAAATCATGAATCTGATAAATTAAACTAAAAGGTGCGCGAGAATGAGAGTTTGTTATCGAATAGTTTCTTTAAAATCTTGTGAGAAAGATAGCAGATTGGTTGGTTGCTGATCACGCAGTCTAACGAGCCTCTCAGATTCTGTGCTGAATAGGCCCAGCATTATCGTCACTCGCTGACACGCCCAGCACACACGGCAACTACGCTTCCCTTCATTCGCTCCCTACTGAACTGTCAGAAGTCGCAACTTATTTTAACTGCACTGTAAGATGGCCGCTCTTATTGCCTCCTAACGGCGGGTAGTATGTAACGAGAACATTCGTCGATATGTTTGTTCCGAACCTTGAATCTCTCTAGTGTTACCGTCGTGGCCAATTACGTGACAGGCCTGTGGGAGCTAAGTCCTTGTTACGTGAGGCTTTAGCTTCTTCGCGACAAACATCACTAACAAGCAGTCGTTATTTCTTTACAGGCATTCTTTAGCTATCGGAGTTGGGTAACTCAGTGGCGCATAATGGTCGTTCTCCCAAACGTCAAACGAGAAAGACGACAGAGTGCCATCGGAGCGTTGTGTCTAGCGACGAACGTTTATTAGTGGCAAACAGATCAATATTTCACTTGCCTTGAATGAATTGCAGGAATCGGGCGGATAGCTCATCTGTAGACTGTGCGCATACTAGCTGTACGTAAAGAGATACGAACTGCTTGCATTTCAGTATTTCACTTGCCTTGAATGACTTGCAGGATTTGGGCGGATAGCTCATATGTTTACTGCGCGCATAGTAGCTGTACGTAAAGAGATACGAACTGCTTACGTTTCTACTGAACTGGTTGTTGTGGCGTAGCGACAAAAGTATTTTTGCATCACCGAGTCGTACGTTCACGCTCACCAAGTTTAATGAAGAACCATCAGTTCACTGGCAATGGACTAGGACTGTACTAGTGAGATGTTCACGCGCTGGACCTGGGAACTAGATCGTGCTATTCCGTCCGCCACTCCAGTTTGTACGTTATCGTTTCAAGGACTTCTCTATATAACCACCTGACTATCTTTTTGATTACTGTAATTTGGATAGTCCGTGTAAAGTAATTAATTCACGCATACAAACATCGTGAAAACTGTTGACTAACAAAACTTGCATTCTGTTCAAAAAAATGGCTCTGAGCACTATGGGACTCAACTGCTGAGGTCATTAGTCCCCTAGAACTTAGAACTAGCTAAACCTAACTAACCTAAGGACATCACACACATCCATGCCCGAGGCAGGATTCGAACCTGCGACCGTAGCGGTCTCGCGGTTCCAGACTGCAGCGCCAGAAGCGCGCGGCCACTTCGGCCGGCTTGCATTCTGTAAATAAACACACAGGGATTCTACACGGATCATAGCAATCACTTAATGGTAGAAGTGAGTGATTGTGTCAGAATGCCCTGTGTATCAACGATCAAGATTACGCATCATGTAATCAACGAATGAACAGCAAATGCAATTACATACATTCATCCCATTTCCTTTTTGTTGCTGGAGGGAACGAGCTCTAACAAGACACAGAAAAGCACAATGACTTTTTCTCAAAATAGGGCGTCATACAAAGACAGAAATGGAAAGCGTTTGACCAAATGCTGCCAAATTGATGCTCCAGTTTTTCCTTGCTTGTGGGATACGAGGTATGTGAGAAAACTAATGAGCCTGACAACACAGTGAGCGACCTGGCAACGCTGTGTAGTTCCATTTGTGTAGACCGGTGTTTTCATTCCTTCCAGTTGCTCTGCGCGAGTTTCAGCTCCGTAGAGTCAACACGTGACGTTTGTGGGCGTCATCAGTGAAGTTGAGTTTTTGTTATGTGTTACGAAAATGGTACAGCGGAATTTAGAGCAACATTATGTCATCAAGTATTGTGTTAAACTTGGGGAATCCGAGATTGTGACTTTGAGAAGTTGAAACAGGCCTGTGGGCAACATTCCTTCTCAAGATTAACTTTTTCGCTGGCACAAATAATTTTTATAAGCCCAAGAACACGTTGAAGATGAACGTCACTCAGAGAGACTTTCAACGTCAGAAACCGACGACAATGTAAAACATATCCCTGCTCTTGTGAGATGGTTCCTCGAGAACAAACTGTTATCCAAGTATTTTACAAAAATGTCCTTGAAAGGCTCAATAAAAGCGAGTGAGATCGGATACGGCAGACAACTGAATGACAACGCTCCATGTCACACGGAATTTTTGACCTCAAAAGGCATTCCTATTGTTCCAAAGCCCCCTTATTCACCTGATCTGAGACCTTGTGCCTTTTTTCTTTTTCAGAAATTGAAAAATGCTTTAAAAGGGCGTCATTTTGGGAATGTGGGGAAATTCAAAAGAATGTGACCGAGATGTTTTAAGAACGTACTACTGCAACCCTTTCAACGTTGCTACCAAGACTGGGAACTACTTCGTCGGGTGTTGGGCTACCGAAGGGAACTACTTTGGAGGGTACAGTATTGTTGTTTGGAAAAAGTTAAAAATAAATACTTTGATAAATAAAAAAATCAGACTTATTACTTTTCTCACACAACTCGTATTACACAGGATAACAAATGGAGTAATCCAGTTTGGTAATGCAAGGCCGAACACCGTAGTTCACACCACAAACGCCTTGAGGAATGAACGGATCCTTGACTATAATCCGTTCATCATAAGAATAAACCTGCTGTAAACATTGCACTATGTATCCTTCCGCGTTTGCTGGAACCTCGTTGGGTTTCCGTTTCACGTGGGAGTGCAGCCAAACTGTCTCGAGTACTGCCAAGTACGATTGTATTGTATTGTATGGAACTGGGGACCCAGAAATGGCTAGGCGCAAATTGAGACGCGTATAGCGCGTGTGGCGAGACGCAGCGCAGCGCGTGTTTTTGTAACATCGCAGGTTCAAATGGGATCGCGCAAATTGCGTCGCGACGTGACTGGGACGCGACACGCGCCTGCGCCAGGTCGTGCGGCGATGTGGTTGAGGCACAGTTTCTCGCGCCGCGCGTCGCGCTTGCCTCGCTAGCACCGTGGGAAATTTGAGGCGGGGAGCGGAAAAGTAGCCAGGCCATATGCTCACATCGGAACGGCGGATATCAGCAGTGGTAGTATTGCCAATACGATAAATTTTGCCGTACTTTGTACTGAATTTTATTGCCTTTGGGTAGTGTTTCGTTTTTCGCCATTTAAACGCTCCAGCTTTCTTCGTTAGCACGTTATACTTTTCTGTTATTTATATCTGCATAGTTCTGTTTTGTTTTTCTTCTGGCAAGAAAAATGTATACTTCAGTAACTGATGAGCCATTGGCCGCTGGAATTGCACCATATGCCTCCGCGATGTTTTCAGATCGCAAGAAGGGACAGAGGGTAGTGAATAAGGAAGAAAGGAATACTATAAAATCATGTGATTAAGAATCAAGGCAGGGAAGTAAGGCAAGGTTATATTCCCGCTGCCTAGTAAGCTAGCGAATCTGTACGATCTGTTACAAAAATTTAGAAAGGGATAATCTCCACAGGTGTGATCCCTTTGTGCTTGTGGTAAAAAGCGTCCAAGATCTGAAGTATAGAAGTTTCACTGTGATTACTCTGATATGGATGTAATAATGTAATACGACACACTGTACTACATGCATGTGAACAACATATTTCCACTGCAAGCTAGAAACAGTCGAAAAGCAGTCACAAATAACAATGTTTTAATTGGTTCGTCTTGATGAGAAAAAGCATTTCAATTGTTGCATGGACATCATCAGCATTAATAAACTAATTATACAACAACAGGCTACACAAATGAAGAACATGGTCGGCATTATTACGAAAATACGAATATCCTAAAATAGTGTTATGATTAGATACATTTAATTAGTTGAAATGTGATGCTTACAAAGGCAGATCTACTTTCATGACAATGTTTTTCGAACTCCATCTCACAAGGCACACATGGCTAGCTTGTGCATTCCTGTCGCGCGCATTATCCTTCGCCGCTGACAATACACTGACCATTGTGTTGTGCGACAGACAAATTGTTTATTTTTCTCAATAACAACTATTTTATTCGCGATCACGCGTCAGTTTGGCAAGCCCTAGGTGAGAAAATAGTATCTGGCATGTACCTATCATTCCGCCTGAAGGGACGCTCGTCATTATTTTAATACTGCTCAGATCAAGAGAAGGAATAAAATCCTTTGGTAAATTTCCATTCCAGTCGCTCAGTGTTAAAAATACCATGGGTTACGGGGATTCCACCAAAATTCCAACAGAATTGCCAATCTGTATTTGTGTGAGTTGTTAATCTTTTCTCATTCGAAGAAGCATCACCATTTATGAGTAAAGGCCACATTTCTCTTGGTGACTGGTTTAATTGTACTTCCTTTGTCACAATGTAATTTTCCCAACTCATCTCACAGCAGCTATTGAGACAGAGTTCCGAAACAGAGGGCCTCATTAAACAAGTAATTGGCAATCACAGAGTTCAATAGCTTACGAAAAACCTCATAGTATCGGTTTGCAGTAACAAAAGAAGAAATTTCATGTTTATTTTCAAACTAGGAAGCTCTTGTTTCGCCAGCTGACGATAACTCTTAAAAAATTACAGTCACTCGAGTGAAATAAATAAAAAAAGAAGTATAAGTAGTGATATACCGCCATAGACAAGAAAGTTCCGTGTGTTTAATAATTGGCAAAAAACTCTCCTCCTTGTGTGCTATCATTCGCCAAACTTTCGTTTCGATGTCTCGAGCGGTTTAGGAGATACGAGAGATCTTGCGAGTATTTCATTCTCGCGGGCGTGAGATCGGAAGTGAGCGCGCTACATGGGATCCATTTTCTCGAGATCGGAGGCAGATAGAGATCTCCTCCCAAGTCTAAACAAAAATTCAGCATGTTAGCTAAATTTCATACGCAGCAACATATGGTGTAATACGCACTAAACGCAAAATCATAGCGACCCCTAATTTCCTTTGCAAATTTTTTGAGTTTTGCGTAGTGTCTTACTAAAATGTGTACATGACAGTAAGAATGGTCATTAGCGAGGTGATCAGCACTTCGTCACGAAGCTGACATATGACGCTACAAGTAAGGCAAAAATCATATATTTTCAGTGAATAGTTTCTGTAAAATCGTTTGAGAAAGATAAGAGGTTGCGCGCTCTTCGGTTCAGTCAGCGCAGAGCGTCGCCAGTCGGCGCGTGCGAAGTATGGTGTACGCGTCGCAATATGCGCTGCACCCGCGCGACCCGTGCGGCACGTGCGTGTCGCGCTGTAGTGTCGTGTCCCGTCACACGTGCTATACGCTTCTCAATTTGCGCCTAGCCTAAAGTATGGTGTACGCGCACGTAGAGGAAGTGTTTGCGCAGCAATCGCCGACATAGTGTAACTGAGGCGGAATACGGGGAACCAGTCCACATTCGCCGAGGCAGCTGGAAAACCGCATTAAAAACCATCCACAGACTGGCCGGCACACCGGACCTTGACATTAATCGGATTCCCGCCCGGAAAGCAGTGCGTTAGACTGCACGGCTAACCGGGCGGGTGTCAAGCACGATAATAAGGGTACGTTTTGTGCTGTGCGTTACGCGCACATCGACTTGGCGATAAAACGGGACAACAGCTTTACCGGCGCATTTAACTTTGATAGCTGGTACAGCTAGCCTGCAGTGACGTGGCCACATGCAGCTCACAAGTAAAAAGAGACAAGGAGACGAGCAATATAGCTTCGAATGTCATTTAATTTTTAAGCAGAATTAAACAATACATTGCAAATCTCCCACAATACGCTTCTTAGACGACTAGACGGGAACCTCAACACGGTATCGTTTTTAGCTAACGTATTACTGTAATTAAAAACAAGAATGATAAAAATTCCTGACTTAAACACAGGTTAATTTTTCTGCATAAGCTGTGTGTAACGTAAGAGAGTATTGAAGGATTTCACCATATAGTTATACATTGAAGTCACTGAAGGTATAGCCGGCCGCTGCAGCCGAGCGGTTCTAGGCGATTCAGTCTGGAACCGCGCGTCAGCTACGGTCGCAGGTTCGAATCCTGCCTCGGGGATGGATGTGTGTTATGTCCCTAGGTTGGTTAGGTTTAAGTAGTTCTAAGTTCCAGGGGACTGATGGCCACAGCAATTAAGTCCCATAGTGCTCAGAGCCATTTGAACCATTTTTATTATTACGATGAACGGATTATAGTATGCCTGGTCCTCTGATTTGTCATACATGGAGCATGTCTGGGATGCGACAGGATGGCGTACACTTTGATACCAGCTTCCAGACAACAGTGACACAGAACGTGTTGCAGGTTTGACCAGGAACTTCAGCTACAGCTCGTCAAGATGACATTCAGGGCTTGTTTCTTCCATGCCACTACAAATACAAGAGTGTATTCGTTTCCATTGGGATCGCACATCACACAGTAGGTAATAACGGGCATCAGATCCGAATGGAACGAAAAATTAATCTTTTAATACCCGTTAGCTGATAAACAGCTGCACGAAGATTGATGAATATTGTACAGGTGCTTCATCGTGCGAATGTTCCATTTCCATCCGAACATTAATACGGCATTATTGTCTGTTTCTTTGTAAATAACAGAACCCATGCAATATATGTTCTTCCCGAACTACACGCTTCGACACAGATGTAGCATTAAACTCTTTACGCCTGAACGTATCATCTGCCGCAATGCATTAATTTAGTGGCCAGAACAAAAGTTTGAGGCCATGCCACCTCGATCTACAGACAGCATCACGACCGGATTTATGTTTTCTGCCAAAAATGAAGAAACAGAATACTCATAAACATATTCTCAATACCGGAAGACCAGAATAGGTTTCATAACTAGGAGAGTGTGGACCTGGCGCCGGGTGAATTGTGGTTTTCCGTTACGGCTACTTTGGACCTCCATCGAAAGAACGGGGACATACCTCAGTTCTTTTTCGGTATCTCGGTATTTATATCCAAGACCGACAGAAATGTATGTCTCGTCGACCGCCGGTCAGCCATCCAAGAAAAAACTGACTCTGTGACACATTTTTTATGTTATCGTACTAGTCAGAAGTTTCGGTATGTTATCTGAGTCCATTCAGACGTATTCCAGGTGCTCAGCTAGAAAACTAACGTCTCACCGTTGCTGTACAGCAGTAATAGATTCTCTCATTTTAGAACTACGAAATATATGTGTAAAAGCATCTGCTAAGCTACAAATATGCTTTACGTGGAAGTGTAAAAACACGTTTTATGGCAGGAAGTAGTAGTTGTGAACGTCATAAGAAAGTGACAAGAATTATCTGTAATTTCAAGACTTTTCAACAGAGGTCTTAGAAACAGCTGTTAATAACACAACAGCTCATAACAGGGGAAAATGAGTGGTACGAAAGCATCTCTTTGACTGAAGGAAATAAACCATGTCTTTATGCATTAGCCCATATTGTGGATTTGTTTTTGCTGCAGTGGTGGCATGGGCATTATCGTAATGTCAATGTTTTGTTCTGCCTTGGAAAGATTTCGTAGATCAGTAAACTGGCAGATTTGTGCTCGAAGAATTGGAAAAAAAAATCAGTAGTGCGTGTAAACGATCAGTGGGATTCCGGAAGTGGGCCGTTTGAAAGCGAACGATAAAAGGTTCAAATGGCTCTGAGCACTATGGGACTTAACATCTATGGCCACCAGTCCCCTAGAACTTAGAACTACTTAAACCTAACTAACATAAGGACACCACACAACACCCTGTCATCACGAGGCAGAGAAAATCCCTAACCCCGCCGGGAATCGAACCCGGGAACCCGGGCGCGGGAGGCGAGGACGCTACCGCACGACCACTAGCTGCGGACCGATAAAAGGTATCGGTTGTGACAGTACGTTACGTAATCACCTGATTGTATACCGTAAGTGTTATACAATGTCTTTATAAGAATATCATGATAAATATATCAAAATCGCCTGTCTCCTACTCTCTATTAGATCATACGACTTGTCTCCTGGGTAATAAAGCCAAAGTTACTGGTATCGGTCGTATGGTAGGTAACAAACATGGTGAAGGATCTTTAATTATTTTGAGATAAAGAACTGATGGTCGGACATGAAACATGGACATTCAGTTCCCTTTGACGTAAAAGTCTTACACCTTAAATCCAAAGTGACGACTGCATCTCAAAACATGCTTTAAAACTGCCCGTAAATTGTTTTCGCATCCTCTCAAATATCCATCTTGTCTCCTGCACAGGGAGTCAGGTAGCTATGACTCTAGCAACCAGTTCATCTTCAATTTCTACTACACCTTCGTACACCAACGACTTCACATAATTCTGAAGCAAAAACTCCACACGAATGAGGTCCGGCAATCGCGATAACGTTGAGACGTGTCCTCCCATCCACTTTCAGTCCAACAATGAAAGTATCTGTTACGAGATTTTGAGGCTTGTCGCAGCCACTTGTTGACGTATTGCCTGTTGTGTTATGTCTCGGAATCTTCGTACTACGTTCGTCTAAAGCTGCGACCACACAGGTCGCACCACGCAAAACCATAAATGGGGTTGGGCGCAGCGCGGCGCGTCCGGTGAGGACGTCAAACCGCGCCGCTCTGCGCTACACTGACCAGGTTCCGGGCAGTGTCAGTACATCAAAGGAAATGGTTCGTTTGTGCGCGGCTCTCTTTGGACGGCGTTCCTCAGGCGCGCGCGCGCGCACACACACACACACACACACACACACACACACACACATACACCCACAGGAATACAGCACCTACGAGCACTCTGCTCTATTCTGCGCCCTCATGCTCCGCTCTTGGTGTTGCGCGTCCTGCCGGCCAGTGTGGCCAAGCGGTTCTAGACGCTTCACTCTGGAACCGTGCGACCGCTACGGTCGCAGGTTCGAATCCTGCCTCGGGCATGGATGTGTGTGATGTCCTTCGGTTAGTTAGGTTTAAGTAGTTCTGAGTTCTATGGGACTGATGACCTCAGATGTTAAGTCCCATAGTGCTCAGAGCCATTTGTTGCGCGTCCGTGGTGAGGCAGTTCGATTTATTTGTTTTCCATTTCGTCCGTAGAGTGAACCTTTGGCAACTCCAGCTACCCGCGCTGGCGAAATAGCGGAAAAATTGTTAGACAAACGTCGGCCGAAAAACCACGAGGCGAAGAATCTGTTGTTTAGGCCATGGCTCTCGAGACACGACACTGCATTGCCCCCCCCCCCCCCCCCCACCATCACCACCATCCTCGGCGCCCGGGGCACCCCACTACACTTTATTGGCGCCCCATCCATCCAGAAACACGTATAGTAATATAATATACAAAGTTTATTCTAATAATAATATGTTTTCCGAAAAAATTTGTTTGCTTGGAGACCATTTGGCGTCCCTTTACAACTGGTGCCCGGGATGATGCATGTTTATACCGAATTCATATTCTTTCGCAGGCGGCGAGAAGCAGCCAGCAGGGTCCTGTTGGTTGAAGCCCACGAGTTGATAGAGAATCGTTGCTGGTGATCAGACACGGGCGTTTTGATAGCCCTTGTACGTAGCTTTTGCGGCAGAAGCAAAGAACATTACGGCTGAAGGAAGCCTCGTCCGTGAATGGCACTAGCCGTAGGACGTTCGCCTCTGCTATACTGCTCATGATAATCTGTTCACAGATAGTAACTCGGAATCCTAAATCAGTTGGACCTACTGCGTACGCACGTCGTTTATGATAGGCATACACCTGTTGCTTCGTAATAATTCTCCACATTACATTCTTTCACGTGTACACTTCACGGGGAAGTTGACGGATGCGCCGTGATGAAACGTCTCCCTCACTATCCAGCGCCATATCCTTAAATTCTCGTGTATTAGCAGTTCTTTGTAGGAAACTGGGTCAATCTGTGTAGCTTGAACGATCCATTGTTCTATCCACAGCTATTAGTTTCTAACAATTGCGTCCATTTCGAAACTATTCTCTATAGATTCGTTTGTCTTTTGGGAGAACTACGTCCTACTGCATGACACAGGGTGACCAGTTCTTAACGCAACAGCTTGGCGCAGGATTTTGTTGCTCGTCCGGCAGGTTGACGGTGGTGGCCCTGGCGGGGAGAATACTCGTATTTCCCCTCCCGAGAGGCAATTGTTTGCGCAGGTAGCACGTGTATTTTAGGCGACGCAATACAGTGTGTACTGAGTGAAATGTTTTCGAGTGAAATGACGAAATACAAGTACAGATAATCAGTGCGTGCAGTAAGGAGGTTATTCAAGAGGAGTTTAGTGAGAGTTTCCTGATGTTCAAGTTCCTAATGGGAGTAAGTGTCATCGATTGAATCGATTGATAAATAAATTTCGCGAAAAGGGAGGTGTTCTTGACAACAAACATAGACAGCCAAGCACAGTACTTATAGGAGAAACTCTGGATAATATGGGCATGCTCTGAAAAGGTCTCCTAGAAAATCAGTACGACGTCTTCCTCTGGAAATAGGAATTTTCTATGGCTCTGTTCAAACGGCTACAAAGTTGCTGGACTTCCAGCCCTATAAACTAACTGCAGTGCAAGAACTTGAACCGGGTCACCATGCAAAAAGGTTTTGGCTTTTTGAGTGGGTGATGCAAGGAACATGACTTGTCTCGCCACGTTTCAGGACGTTTCCTTCTCACATTTCCTCGCAGGCATCACAAGTCCCGTTCATCTACATCTACATTTATACTCTGCAAGCCATCCAACGGTGTGTGGCGAAGGGCACTTTACGTGCCACTGTCATTACCTCCCTTTCCGGTTCCAGTCGCGTATGGTTCGCGGGAAGAACGACTGCCGGAAGGCCGCACGCTCGACTCTATCTAATTTTACATTCGTGATCTCCTCAGGAGGTATAAGTAGGGGGAAGCAATATATTCGATACCTCATCCAGAAACGCAACCTCTCGAAACCTGGACAGCAAGCTACATCGCGATGCAGAGCGCCTCTCTTGCAGAGTCTGCCACTTGAGTTTGCTAAACATCTCCGTAACGCTATCACGCTTACCAAATAACCCTGTGACGAAACGCGCCGCTCTTCTTTGGACCTTCTTTATCTCCTCTGTCAACCCGATCTGGTACGGATCCCACACTGATGAGCAATACTCAGGAATAGGTCGAACGAGTGTTTTGTAAGCCACCTCCTTTGTTAATGTACCACATTTTCTAAGACTCTCCCAATTACCCGCCTGACCAGCAATTAATTTTGTATGTTCATTCCACTTCAAATCGTTCCGCACGCATACTCCCAGATATTTTACAGAAGTAACTGCTACCAGTGTTTGTTCCGGTATCATATAATCATACAATAAACGATCCATTGATTAACAATTTGTCCCTGTGCTACGAATCCATGAAGAACTAAAGTTTCAGAGTCAAAGAAAACTATCTGCATAGCTTTGGCATTTAACCTGACGAGCTTTTGTTGGTCTTGGAAAATGTTTCCTGACCCATTGTGAAGACGAAACCTTGGTCTCAACATCATCATAACCGTAGATCCACGTCTCATCATCAGTCATGACTTTCTCAAGGAACATCTCGTTCTCATTTGCTCCTCACAGATCTCGTTCTCATTTGCTCCTCACATATTGCGAGTCGAAGGTTTTTCTGCTCGTGACTCACATGTCGTGGGACGAACTTCGCGTCAACACGATACATTCCGAGACGCTGTGTCAAATTTGATGACACGATCCAACATAAATGTTACATTCCTCTGCAATCTCTCGGACAGTCAGTGTTCGATTCGCGCCCACAGTTTCGTTGACTTTTCTGACGTGAGCGTCGAAGGGCAGCCCGAATGAGGAACATCTTTAACTTCCGTCTGCCCACTTTTAAACCGTGTGAACCATCCGTAACACCTAGTACGGCTTAAGCACTCATCACTGTATGCTTCCTGCATTATTTGCTGTGTCTATAGGTTTTCTTCAGTTTCACACAAAATTTAATGCATACATGTTGCTCCTGTAACTCTGCCATCTCGTAATTCGCAAACAGTGCGACACAACGTTCTACTCAGTACAGTACTAAAAAATAACTAACAGACATACAACAATGAAACTTCCTGCAGTTACACATTAAACCCAGGCGTGTTCAGGGATGCCAACCGCATTTCGCTCCAACACACCATTGGCGCGAAATTACTAAAGTTCGGAATTTTTTGAACAGATCTCGTACTTAGGGGAGTGTTATGAAAGGTAAAATCTTACAGCCAAGATGAATCTCATGCTAGTGCACAGCGACGGAAAGGAAATGAAGGAGAATTTGTGGAAAACGCGACGAAGATAAATCTGGACGGCTGCTCGGAGATTTGGACCCTGGTCCCCCCGCAATACGATTTCTGTGCACTGCACCATCTCGCTTGGTTCCGCAGGACGAGAACTGTGGGTTGTTGTGCACTCATTGGTCGCCGCGCCCTTCACTAAGTGATTACGTAGTTCGTACAGCTACTCACACCTTAGGCCGGTATTACACTATCAAATTTCTTTGTCCAATATCTTTGTCCAATATCTTTGTCAAAGATTTTTGATAGTGTAATAGGGATCTTTGACAAATGTCGTCCAATATTTGATCAAATCTAGGCCGAGGCCGTATATTTGATCAAAGAAATCGCTTGTCTTCTGTTCACTGCAATGCGATATGTTACCACGCGGAGCGCTAGTATCGCTGCAGCGTTCTGTCGTCTGTAGTGTTTTTATAACCATTGCCGGTAAATACAATTGGTGTGTGCCGACAACTACAGAATTAATAGAGATGTCTGAAGCTTATGAGGCGCTTTACAACGTGAGGCACCCTGAATACAAAAATAGATTAAGAAGATTGGAGACCTAACCTGACCTAACCTAACCTAACATAACATAACCCTCTCCTGTAGCAAGGAATCGGAGTGTTATAGTGAGCCTGTCTTCTGAAGATGTAGCAGTTCTTAAGTGAAAATTGTGCTTTGTGATATGAGGATACACTTCATTGAGCACATACAGAAATGTATGCACATCCATTCTTAAGTAATTGATGTACGACTTGACGTCTTCCACTGTAAGCTCACATAACAAGTTTTGTTGAATGCTTTTATCATGTCGTCGTAAAACCCACGGCTTCACCCAGATTAGATTAGTTTTTCGTTCCATAGATCCGTGCTGAGGAGATCCACGTGTATGTGGAACATGTCGATTTTTTTTAAGCTGAAATAAAAATACTAATAGTATGAATAAATACAATACATCATTTGTTTCTATTAAAAATTTCGCCAAGGGAGTAGAAGGAGTTGGCCAGTAGTAAGTCTTTCAGGCTCCTTTTAAACTGATCTTTATTTCTAACTAAATTTTTTATGTTTCCTGGCAAATTATTGAAGATGAGTGTTCCTGAGTAGTGGACCCCTTTTTGAACTAAAGTAAGTGTTTTTAAGTCCTTGTGCAGATCATTTTTGTTCCTGGTATTGTATGTATGAACTGAGTTGTTTGTTAGAAAAAGAGATATATTAATTACGACAAATTTTATTAAGAAGTAAATATACTGAGAGGCAGTAGTTAACCTGCGAGCCGGAAGTATAGTGAGACTCTTGTCATTTGGGCCTACGAGAGTTATAGTTTTTTTTTGTTTGTTTCTCATGCCTCGATAACTGTACAAACATATCGTTGCATGTATTGTAATAATCATTACATATAATGATCCACATGCAACAATATCTCTACGGAAGTATGTAGGCATGAAATACAAAACAAAAAAAGCTAACCTGCAAATCTCGTACGTCCAAACGACAGTCTCACTGTACTTCTGGCCCGCCAACAGTTTCATTTTCTTTCTTATTTTCCCCCAGTACCAATGCAAGAATCTGAAGTACCCAGTTCTTTGAAGAGGTTTCTGCAGGAGGTCCGTGAATTTACTCCACAAATAATACGTATTACACGCTTTTGGACCGTGAAAACTTGTTTGACTTCAAGATTTACCCCAAAATATTATCCCATATGACATTATGGAATGAAAGTATGCAAGCTTTTTCATTTTTATGTTGCCTATGTCTGCTAACACTCGAATTGCAAATACAGATTTGTTAAGGCGTTTCTGCAGTTCTGTGGTGTGCTCCTCCCAACTGAATTTATTATCAAGTTGTAATTCCAGGACTTTTAAGGCTGTCAACCTCGTATGTATGGTTCCATTTTCCCCCACTTCTTTTCCGCATGTGCACACAATGCAATTGGAGTACGTAGAACTGCTGCGGTTAATAACAAGTTGTTGTCAGCCATCTTGAACTTTGACGAAAACTTTGATGACAGTGTAATACCCCTTCTAGCGCTACGTCAAAGATCTTTGTCCAATATATTGGACGGAATATTGGATCACATCTTTGATCAAATCTTTGACAAAGAAATTTGATAGTGTAATACCGGCCTTAGCAAAATAATCTAGAAGTACCTGCATGGTGGTATTCAGCCCGGGGAGGAGCTGCTGGAAAAAGTGCTGTGAACTTCTTTCCTGTGGGCACAGGTGTGCTGCCGTACCATCGTATCGACCTTAAACAACGGCGTTCATTGAGAGCGGCATTCTAATCTCCAAAGACGGTTTTTACGACTACGTGGCCTCAGCGGCATCGTATAAGCTAACAAATAAACACTTTATCATGATTCTCAAGTCCACATCTCCTATACAGGATACAGAGAAAGTGATGATAAGGTTGCATCGTTGCAGGGTGCGTCTGATGGAGTATAATTTTACAAATGAGCAGAGGTCGGAAATCCACCACAGTGCAGCTACAGATAAAAACCTTCGGCCGCTGAGCCACGTACACGCAAAAGAATTTGTCTCCTTTGGTTGCCCCCTCGTGTAGGAATATCAGTGGCGTGAGCGTAGCGTACTGCACAAATTACCAACCTCAAATCGGAATTGCCATGTGACTTCACTGTAAGTACAGGGCTATTACAAATGATTGAAGCGATTTCATAAATTCACTGTAGCTCCATTCATTGACATATGGTCACGACACACTACAGATATGTAGAAAAACTCATAAAGTTTTGTTCGGCTGAAGCCGCACTTTCAGGTTTCTGCCGCCAGAGCTCTCGAGAGCGCAGTGAGACAAAATGACGACAGGAGCCGAGAAAGCGTATGTCGTGCTTGAAATGCACTCACATCAGTCAGTCATAACAGTGCAACGACACTTCAGGATGAAGTTCAACAAAGATCCACCAACTGCAAACTCCATTCGGCGATGGTATGCGCAGCTTAAAGCCAGAACTGCGAGCTCACATCAACGATGCTTTCGAACTCATTGATGGGGACATGCTGCGCCGAGTGTGGGAGAAACTTGATTATCGGCTTGATGTCTGCCGAATCACTAAAGGGGCACATATCGAACGTTTGTGAATGCCTAAAAAAACTTTTTGAGTTCTTGTATGTGTGTGCAAAGCATTGTGAAAATATCTCAAACAATAAAGTTATTGTAGAGCTGTGAAATCGCTTCAATCATTTGTAATAACCCTGTATTTTCATTTTGCACTGAGACTGAAACTTTGATATTGTTCTCACTTGCCCTGTTTTTACACATGTATTTACTAGTAAGAGTAAGGCTGCTAAGGGATAAATCGAAATACTTCAAGGAAGGAAAATTATTTTTCATAGAACCAAGACGAATAAAGCCGCTTCTCCTGTATGATAAACTTTTATTTCTGATCTTACATCTGAAGCGGTCTTATTCATCATGGTTCAGTTCTACAGCTGTGGATGCCCACAATACAACATTTTTCATAGGCAAGTAAATAATTACCCCTACCCGAAAGAGGTGCTTTACGAGTTGAAGAGTACAATAAAGTACAGTAAAGAATTACTACCGCAGGGCCACTTTATGTAACAGGATCACCGTATAATTACGTAATGGTGCTACATAAATTTGGAAGCGCGCCGCAAGTCAGTGTGTGGAATGTGTACGTATTTCGAGCTGTTTTCACCTACAACTCAGACTTGCTCACTAATTACTTAACGTCTAAAGTAAATTTCTCGCATGTGTCACTGTCAAGTAACAGAGCTTGACGAAACTTCTACGATTAATAGAAAGAACTGCTACAGTACAGTAACAGAAGGTAACTGAAAGAAATACGCAATGAGACGAACAGAAATTACACTTTTCTGCAGAGACAATAAATACACTTAATCACCACGATTTATGATGGTCCTTTGGAAATTACAAAAGGCAGGACATGGTTCTAGATAGGGTTTTCAGAATAAAAACATGGTCAATGTAGGCTGTATTCTTTTATTTTCCGTTCATTTGGGCAGTTTCAACCGTCAGTCATTTTGAAGCATACATCTTAAGCTTCCCGCCTCATTTTACATTCTAATACTTCGCTGGTACATGTCTATTAGAATTTAAAGTGAAACTGCAAGCGTGAGACATGTTTTTGAAAATGACCCACAGTTGAAATTGGCCAACTGTCTGAAAATAAAAAGAATGCACCCGTAATGTAGGTTAATTCTTACAAAGAATAAAACAGTAACCAGCCATTATTAACACTGCTATTTATTTAGGTAACTAGCGCCGTTACCGGTTTCGAACTGGCAAGTTCATCATCAGACGGCTATTCACATGATTATAAAGATACACTTAACATTATCGTCCGTTTTCGATTTTTATTATTCCACTGTGACGAAGTATTTTTGGTGTGTTGTTGCCCTACGGTAGAAAAACAGTGTTGGAAGCGCCCTATGTGAAAATAACTAACCTCCAAACGATGAAAAACAGCGTAAATAAATACGTGAGGTTAAGTGGTTACGGTACTTACGTCGAAAATTCCGCGCGATTTCATCGTTTGGAGGTTAATTATTTTCACATAGGGCGCTTCTAACACTGTTTTTCTGCCGTAGGGCAACAACACACCAAAAATACTTCGTCACAGTGGAATAATAAAAATCGAAACCGGACGATAATGTAAAGTGTATCTTAAAAATCTTGTGAACAGCCGTCTGATGATGAACTTGCCAGTTCGAAACCGGTAACGGCGCTATTTACCTAAATAAATACCAGTATTAATAATGGCTGGTTGCTGTTTTCTTCCTTGTAAGAATTAACCTACATTAATTGTACACAGCCACGGTCTCACCATGTCAGTTTTAGACAAAATAGCAGAATGCACCCTGCCTGGACCACGTTTTCATTCTCAAAACACGTTAAGGCTGTGGACCCCACAACTATAAAATCTCAGTAGTGTGTGTGATTACCACAGACAGAAGCGCATGCCCCCATACTGGCCACATTGTTGACAGGAGTACACAGATGTCCAACCATTGTTCTTCAAAAAGGCGCTGTAGGTAACAGTAGTATTAGTGCTTACGAGGTATAGAATACGCATATGCGATTCGTATTTCAGTTTCTCTATGAATGAATAAACGTGTCGCGCCAGAAGGTTCACATGGAAGAATTTAGACTGCTGAAATATTTCAAAGTAAGTGCTAATTTGCTGCATGTCATAGTTTTAAATTAGGTGTTTTTCTTAACATTTTGAATTTGGCATACTTGGTGGCCACTTCGCAATGCTCTCACAGTATGATTTATTAAAACATATAGTTGGTAATACGAGTACATGCAGCAACCAAGAAATAACGGTGATTACTATAAAGCTGAAACAGGTAAGGGAAACAAGCGAAATGACCTTGCATTTATTTCCACATATTGAATGCAAATTATTAAGGTGGCTGTGAACCGAGTGTACAAAATCCACGATGTTTGTGAAATTGATCTGTATGTACTAGCGATGCAATGACAATAAAAACCAGAACGTGACAATCAAAATCAGAACGTGTACGGCCAAATCTTGCAACGTATCAAATTCACGTTTACTATGGAGGCAATGTATGTTGACGACAAAAATTTGTCTGCGCATCTGAATGCTCACACATTAGATACTCGCAGTTCCATGCTTGCATCAGCTAATACCTATTGTGCTTGGTTAAATTAGCTCAAGTTAACTGATTATTAGTGTTGCCAGATGTTTGTTTACCTTGTAAAGAACAAATGTTCAGTTGGAAAACTAAAGGGATGTCACTCTTTTAACCTGGGAAAAATGAAAAACAAAATTATTTGTTGTGATTCATTGGTCTTTATTATACTTTAATGAAAGTTATGCAAGTTTTAACATTTTTTTAAAATTTTTTAAAAAAATCAGTGCCGTTATAATCTTAGTTGAAAATGGTCAATTTATCAAATTAGAGGTACATTTATATCGTACATCAGCCCATTTTAATGCCATCTGTGAAAAAACCCTTCCTACGAAGTAGTTGGAACTAGGATTACTAAAGATGAACGATAACACGTGAGAAATATTTGGGATTTCATTCTTGGAAAACCCTTCCATAATTATCTTCCATTTTTGTGTGTGTGTGAAATCTTTTGGGACTTAACTGCTAAGGTCATCAGTCCCTAAGCTTACACACTATTTAACCTAAATTATCCTAAGGACAAACACACACACCCATGCCCGAGGGAGGACTCGAACATCCGCCGCAACCAGCCGCACAGTCCATGACTGCAGCGCTTAAGACCGCTCGGTTAATCCCGCTCGGCTCCCATTTCAGAATCGTACCCTTATTTATGTCATCAAAAGACTGTGTCATGTCTAGGCTTCTTTTAATTATTTGAAATTCTTCGTAAAAGAGTCCATGATCAGTTGATCGATTCTTAAAAGTTCCGCAGCTTTTTGAAAATGGTCGTAATTTATTGGTGATTTTAAGTTTGGACACAGCATCTTGGAAAGGATGATGTTTCTTGAGAAACCATAGTGTGGTAAGAAATATCCTACAAACTTGGTGTAGAACTGTGGAAACATCGTTCCGAATTTGCGTCAGTGCTTAATTCACCCATTATTTCTCTTGTCTTTCTTCGGAAAACGTTGTCTTTTATTCTCTGTTCAATCTATTCGCGAATCGTGTGCGTTCAGCGTGCATGTCAACAGCTGGCAGAGAATCTGATTCAATCTTCTTCATTGTTGTTTCTACCGAAAACGTTACGTTATGCAGAAACGACAAATACGCCAAAGCTCTTTTTCTCGTCTTCTTTACATAATAGACGAGGACTTTCATTGCGGAATTCCAGTAAATGAGATTTTAGTGCAGGCTATATTTTTATACTTGGTTCAAATGGCTCTGAGCACTATGGGACTTAACATCTGAGGTCATCAGTCCCCTAGAACTTAGAACTACTTAAACCGAAATAACCTAAGGACATCACACACATCCATGCCCGACGCAGGATTCGAACCTGCGGCTGTAGCGGTCGCGCGGTTCCAGACTGTAGCGCCTAGAACCCCTCGTCCA
This sequence comes from Schistocerca serialis cubense, assembly GCF_023864345.2. Lineage (NCBI taxonomy): Eukaryota > Metazoa > Arthropoda > Insecta > Orthoptera > Acrididae > Schistocerca > Schistocerca serialis. The sequence continues at coordinate 433,063,449 of NC_064645.1, forward strand.
CTACGGCCGGCTATTTTTATACTCTTTCCACACATGACCTAGAGATAAAAACCTCGTGGCAACATGTTTTATTATTTCTTCCCATTGCATGTCATTCGCTTTAAGTTGGAGGTGCAAGTCCGTTCTTCGTTTCGCAGATCTACTCAAGTGACTGCATAGTTTCAGTATCAAACTTCCAGCATCACATTCCAATTTATTAGTACTGTATTTGTGGAGAATATGGACGGTGCAGTCAGCTTTGACAATTTTATCATTTTGAGCTAAAAAAAAAATGTATAAATGGAATGATTTCTGCCGAAGTTTACATGGGTGTTGTGAGCGGCGAATGCCGAAACTTTATTTGAAGACAAGCCATTCTTCTCCAATGTGTCTATTAACAACTTCGGAACTTGATATAGTGTGACATCCACTGTGTAATTCAGTGGCTTGATATTTAGTTAATTTGTAAATGAAAACATGTTACCAGTGTGGCATTCGCTGTGCTATTCAGTGGTTTGGCATTTAATTAATTTGTAAATTCATCGTTACATTCTAAAAATTCCAGTCGACGGTTTACAACCTCAGCATCATAATCAAAGAACCGTAAGAAAATTGGAAACATTTTTCTACTTTTTTGTTGCCTGGATCGTCGCTGCTAAAAAAGTGTAGATTTTTTCCTTGGATGTCTTTAAAATATTTTTAACAGATTCTTTGGCCAATACACCGCACACGATAGCTTACGCTTTTGTTCTTCCGCAGCTAATACTTTGAGCGATTTTTGAATCACAGCAAATGTAAGGTAATAATTTGTGTGAACAATCTACATTGTTGTAAGTAAGAGAATGCTTTACGTGTCATAAACAGATGCGAGTTCTCCAGCAGTAATCTTGTCCGTCTCCGAAGCAGATGATTCAGGTTTCGAGAAATATCTGGATAAGGTACTTGATGCTTTATTGATAACAACAATCATTTGAGATTTAGTAGTTTCATGTTGTTTTACATCAGCAACGCCTCCTTGAACACAAGAGAAATCTTTATTGCGCAAGCGACAATACACCTTGTACGAGATTTATTTTACTTTTCTTAACCAGGTATAACTATTTTCCCCGTTCTGATTATACTTACAAGTAAGCCTTCTGACTTGCTTAGAAATTGTTTCACCACTTTTAGGTGAATTATCTGGGCCACTGCCACTTAAATTGCTCATTTTGTCTACAGTTTTTGAAATAATTCACAAGCGTAACAAGTTCAACATTCAGCAGTTCTCGCAACTCAATGAACAAAGCTTTAAACTAGAACAACAGTCAAGAATAGAATTAACAGATCCTTCCAGTGTTGTTAACACGCGTTGACAGTTTTTAAACGAGTTAGCAAACGAACGAAAATGTTAAACACGAAATTGTTGAAAGAAAGTGAGATGGATAATAAACAGAAGAATGTAAAGCAGAGAAAGGCAAAAAGAGACGCGCTGCGCGACGCAGATTGATAGGCAAGCTACGCGTATCTTCATGCGGTATGTGTGTTGACAATAGGCGCTTCCCAACTGTAGCGCGAAAGATTTCGTAATAATAATCGAACAGGGTTGAAACACAGGACAGAGCTCGTCCTGACGGAACATTTAAAATTATGCTGGAAATACGGGATGTCTCGAAAAATACGGGACGCCTGGTTATCTCAACTATCAAGCTTTGGCAAACTCTATAGTCTTATTATTGTCGGGATTTCGCTGAGTAAAACATGACAGTTAAACCAACGACGCTGGTGTATCTTAATTCCATTACTTTGTTAATATAATAAACTGAAATGAAGAAATAGCACAACCATATTATACCCGATATGTGGTACTTTTAAGGAATAATGTTTGTAGTAATGAAATCTAAAGACAGACTTTTTCTTGATGCATAGAGAGCCTATATAATGTTTTGTTGTAATAAGTAGTTCGGTTACTGTAAACTAAGAAATTCTTGAATTCGAATGTTGAAAGGACGAAGAGCGGGTAAGTGACTTTCTGGAGCTGAAAGGTGTAATTATATTGTTTCGCTTTGCGTTGCGTATGCATTTACAGTGATGAGCCGCCAAAGTCAATTGATGCTAATCATTGTTTGATGGGAGGACTAATGGAAATACTGTATGCACATGGCTGACTATTACGTCCGAGGTATCGCGGGCAGTACCTACATTCGGAGACAATGGGCCAGACTGCCAATTTCGAGTATTTAGAAACGGCACGAAAAGTTCCAGCTCCAACCACGCAATAGTGTCAGAAACATATAATATTTAAATACGTTCCAGTCTTTTCCCGTAGCAGAGTGCTCAACGCAGATACAGGTTCGATTTCCGGCTGGATCGGAGATTTTATCTACTTGGGAAGTGGAAGTTGGATTGCCCTCATCATCGACACTCAAGTCGCCGAAGTGGCGTCAAATTATAAGACTTGCATCCATATGGGATCTCCTGGCCAATAATGCCATTTTCATTTCAATACAAATCATATACAAGCGATAAAATAACTTTCAACACATACTAGTAAACTAAGGTGCTGAACTTTCTAAACAACGCATTCACGCTCCGTTCAACAGTTAATATTTCGTATTTATAAACTAAATCATGTTTACGTTCTTCGGGTTTTACTTTAGTCAAATTTGCTACGCTATGCAACGTTTGAGCATTAAAGAACATCACTGGGAGTACGCAGCACAAACACACCAAGAGCAGAAATAGTGTTACGACCTGCGTAGCGCGGAAAGACTGCGCCCCTGTTAACTGCTTTCCCAGGAATGCTAATACACACTCCCGGCCACGCCAAGTTTGCCTCTGTTTAATAGGATGGCGGGCAGCGCTAGTCCCGGAGAGAATTTTCCCGAGTGGAATCTTTCGCACCATTTCACTCGGAAACTCCGACCGACTACTGCTAGACAGGAAACGCGGGAATTTCAAATATTAGTCGTCCAACTGAAGCTGATACTCGGAGCGGTGGCTTGTGGTGGCGGCCGTAAAGGGGTCCTGCCATTTAGGTCCCTTTCGCAGTTGCCTGGCAGCCGTGTAAAAGGCGCCGTGTACATGGAATACCGCCGCGGCGGTTTCACACTTACCCAGCTGCTGCTGCTGCGCACGGCATGATAGTTCCCTTCATTCTGTTCCTTCCCAACTCTCTCAGGACAGTCCTAGCGAAACGGAACGTGAAAAAATGCTGGCATAGGTTTTTGTTTATCGTCGATTAAAGAGAGGGAGCAGTCAGTTAAGTAGGGTAGGTCGTCAAACGGGCCGACTTGGAGCAGGAGAGGCACCACAGGACAGTTTAATTTCCACTGTCCATACTTTTACAGATAAATTCGTAAAACTTTGTCAGCATGACCAGGAAGGATTCAGGGTTCACTCTCAAGCAGAGGAAGTTCAAAAACATAACAAAATATTTTTTTTTAGAAGTGAAATTTCATCATTTTTTCACTTCCCATTGGCTGCATTTGATGCTATAGGTACACATTTCTTCATAAGTAAGAGAGATTCTTCGATGCATTGTGCACAGCATACAAACCATACTTACAGGTGTATGAAAGTCTAGTATTTATTTAATTCATGAAAAAATGAATGAACTGTTACATTTTAACCTTCATATTTAGAAAAAACTCAAATTTTATAGTTAACTGTCTCAGTTTTTACCACAGTTTTTAATAGATATGAAAATTCTAGAGAAATTCGTCGTAGTGAATTATGTATAAAACTGGCTTTGAGTTAGGAGAATATAAGTTCTAAGCTGATGAAAGGGTATGGAAAAGTGTGAATAATGCGGTCGAATTTAAAGCGGCAGGAATACTCTGAAGTTAATATCATCCGCAATGGATACAGCTGAACTCCATGACTGTTCCTTTATGGGTCATAAAACAATAACCGCTACCAGTCACAACAGAAGGTGATTTTATTTAGCGCGACCGGTTTAGGGCTTGTGCCCGCCTTCAGATGGTTCTACTTTCAATTATATGTTTCAGTGCTCACTGTTGGAGATCACTGTTTAAATAAAAAAAGCAAATAATGTGATGGTAACTAAATGGACCCGACTGAAGCAATTGCTCAGCGGCATGTGTTGCAAAGTGTAATAGCACATACATACATCTGGAGTATCCATGTCGTTTCCACACTACATTCATCACATTTGTTACAAAAATATCTCGGTTTTTTGCACATTAACTGTATATTATACGTCATGGTAAATATTGGTACTTCTGTGGTATGCCTTTGATACAGTAGATGTTAATAACTTCACTAGCACATACACACACCACATCTAAAGTGTTTACATGGGAAAACAGTAGTTATCGTCAAATACCTTAGACCTAAGAAGTTCAGTTATGTTACACATACACAAACATAATAGATGTTACAGATTATGAGAATGAAATTGTTACATGGTAGTGGAACCACACTATCACTTATAACATATGAGGTGGCTACTGGCAAATCTTATAATGTAATCATTGTCACTTATTTCCAAACTAGTTGTAGGGGGAAATGACTAACAATTTTTGGTTTTTAAAAATTTCATTAAAGATGTGTACACATTACTTGCTTGCCAGGTGTACTTGTTCACTCAGAATGAGTTACTGCTGTTGCATGAGAGGTAACATAGGTGGGCACAGGTTGTCCGTGAAACAGTAGGCAAAAATTGCAATGGAAGATAAAAACTGTAGTACGAGTATATGCAAGTAATTGAGGGGTCTATGAAGTTTTCCGTGGCGTGTCGTTGGGTGTCTGCAAGTCCTGGACTGTGGTGAAGAAACTGGTGCAGGAGACGAAATCTTGGCAAGCTGCGTTAAAAAGGAAAGAAGAAAGTGAAAGGGATGGTTCAATCTACACACTAATAATAAAACTGTAAAACCGTCATGTCTGCCAGTTTGTCTGGCTAACCTAACTTGCTAATCTCCAAAGCTACTAGATGAATTTTCATGGATGTTTTCTCAGGTAAGATGAGCATAGCTTGGGGCAACTTATATGCTTTATTTCATCAAAACCTAATCATAAAAAATCGTAACTTAAAAGTTGCAGGAGTCTGCTCAGCTTAGTAGTTAGGACGTTTACCTAAACGACAGTGTAGTACGCCAATGAACCAACAAATGGTGCTGTTAGATATTTTTACCTCAGTGACAGAAGCATTTTCGGAAATTTACAGCAGTGACAGAATCAAGCACCACAATCTTATTTTAATGAATACAGTGTAATATTGATTTTTTTGGCTAGGATGTACGGATTTACTGATTTTGCTTCTTGTATTAAAATCTTCATGAAATTACTTTGCTTCTTTCGATAGGATTCATTTTTATTTCATTACTTGGTTAAAGGAAGCTAATTTTTTGACAAAACGATCCTAGATGAGTTCCGTCTTTATCGGTTGAGGAACGGCACTATAAAAGCGACTTTATGCAAAGGTCCTTCTTTAACTTCGGTTGCGAAGCAAGGGCGTATAGCTAGTAACTAATACGAGAGACAATTTTACCAAAACCGGAAGCTTTCTTTAGACGTTGGTATTGTTCAAGAACTGCTCAGAAATACGAATAGTTAATAGCGAAGTAACTTCCTGTCAGATTAAAAGTGTTTGCTGGACCGAGACTCGAACTCGGGACTTTTGCCTTTCGCAGTCAGGTGCTCTGTCAGTAGAGCACTTGCCCGCGAAAGGCAGAGGTCCCGAGTTCGAGTCTCGGTCCGGTACACAGCTTTAATCCGCCAAGAAGTTTCATATCAACGCACACTCTGCTGCAGAGTGAAAATTTCATTCTGGAAACATTCCCCCAGGCCCAGGCTAGGGCGAAGCCATGGGTTCAAATGGTTCAAATGGCTCTGAGCACTATGGGACTTAACATCTGAGGTCATCAGTCCCCTAGAACTTAGAACCATCGAAACATAACTAACCTAAGGACATCATACACATCCATGCCCGAGACAGGATTCGAACCTGCGACCGTAGCGGTCGCGCGGCTCCAGACTGAAGCGCCTAGAGCCGCTCGGCCACACCGGCCGGCTGCGAAGCCATGTCTCCGCAATATCCAAGAGTTTCGCAGGAGAGCTTCTTGAAGTTAAGGTAGGAGACGGGTACTGGCGGAAGTAGGGCCATGAGGACAGGCTGTCATTCGTGCTTTGGTAGCTCGGACGGTAGAGCACTTGCCAGCGAAAGGCAAAGGTCCCGAGTACGACTTTCGGTCCGGCACACAGTTATGATCCGCCAGGAAATTTAATATCAGCGCACACTACGCTCCAGAGTGAAAATTTCGTTCTGGGATAGCGAAGTATTCCGAAAGTAATGCCGCATGAGGTACATACGTAAAAGGGAAGCAGAACGAAGTGGCAAAGTGATTAAGACACTCGAGGCCTCGACTCGTGATCAGTAGGATGTTGGTTCAGATCGCCGTCCAGTTTTATTTCATTTTACTCAAAAATTTGTGCAGTGAGCTTCCTTTAAATGTAGTGAAGTGTTAATTATAAGGAAACAAAGTCAATTTTATAATATTTTATTGAAAATCCTTTTTTATTTTTTTACTTATAAACAATTTAAAGCAAAGAATTATGACCATACCATAATAAATTACAAACTTTTGTGGGTAAGTGGTATTTTTTAACGTTTTGAAATTGAATGGACCGTGATATACGCCAATTTAAAGACAACACTGCATGACATTATAGAGTATGACATTTTTCGCAGTCATGGGTCAAAATAGCTGACTACAAACGGCTAGCAGTGTTTTTTACATGATTAAAAATACTTTACACGCCAACCCTGAGTAGTATTCGAACGCACAGAACAGAGACAGACGGACAGAAAGGCTCCAGAGTGATAGTATTAACCGTTTGACGGACCCCTTAAAAAACTGACCTTTTTATGGTATATTACATTAAATGTCACTGAACTTTTACTTGCTCTACAGATGGAAGGTAACATTGGTTTTACCTTTCCTTGATCCGTATGATTTCGTAGCTTTTCAATCTCTTGATCAACAGGACCACTTACAAGGGGAGGCCGCCAATTGTGAAATTCAGATTCGATTCATACTGCGCATAATAAAAGCTCATGGCCAGAGGTGTAATGTGGCAAAGCACCAAGATGCACTTCTCAGCCGTTGTCGAGAAAATCGACAGTTAAAAGAAACCGTTGCGGTGAAATACTCTCTGCGATTAACAATTCCATACAGCGTCGTGGCGCAGCGGTAAGCGCTGGGGTTCGTAATCCGAAGGTCGCTGGGTCGAATCTCGCCCTATGCAACTTTTTTTTTTTTTTTAGTATTTGTTTTTCATAACTCAAATATATATATATATATATATATATATATATATATATATATATAATTCCCGGCAATCTGTTGCAACAATTATGCATATAATAAGTTGTTGAAAGTCGTTTGTCGTGGAAAAACTGGCGACTTCGAACATCATTATGTTTTCCGCAAACAAAGCTGTATTTCACAAATGTTATTAATTGTCTTCATAATGTTAACCACGTATAGTTAACGGAAGACGTAGAAACGATATTCCGAAACGAGTACGTATAGCGTAAGTCAAACGTTCGAATTAGAATAGAGACCCCACGAACACAAATTTGTTGTGGCAGGTGTGAAATATAAACTCCGTTACTCGCTCGTTACACTTGAATGACAGATGTTGAATGGGCCGAAACGAGCCGCCGCATAACAGCGTAGTTGCCTGCTAACTTCGAAAAAAGGTAGATACGGTCCCTAGCGCAACTTATAACATTGTCGAAAATCAATGCGGACGGGAGAGCTTTGGTACACCCTGTTAAAAAAAACGGAAAAATGGAGGCGGCACAATTGGAGACCGATCCGCCTTCACCAACATGCATAAGCAATTCATTAATACTTTATATATATATATATATATATATATATATATATAAATCGACAGTTAAAAGAAACCGTTGGGGTGAAATACTCTCGACGATTAATAATTTTCTACAGCGTCGTGGCGCAGCGGTAAGCGCTCGGGTTCGTAATCCGAAGGTCGCCGGATCGAATCTCGCGCCATGAAATTTTTTTTATTATTAGTCTTTTGTAATATATATATATATATATATATATATATATATATATATATATATATATATATATATATTACAAAAGACTAATAATAAAAAAGACTAATAATAAAAAAATTTCATATATATATATATAAAAATTGCAAAAGACTAATAATAAAAAAATTTCATATATATATATATATATATATATATATATATATATATATATATATATATATTACAAAAGACTAATAATAAAGAAAAATTCATGGCGCGAGATTCGATCCGGCGACCTTCGGATTACGAACCCGAGCGCTTACCGCTGCGCCACGACGCTGTAGAAAATTATTAGTCGTCGAGAGTATTTCACCCCAACGGTTTCTTTTAACTGTCGATTTTCTCGACAACGGCTGAGAAGTGCATCTTGGTGCTTTGCAACAATACACCTCTGGCCATGAGCTTTTATTATGCGCAGTATGAATCGAATCTGAATTTCACAATTGGCGGCCTCCCCTTGTTAGAGAATTCTTGTCGGTGAACTTCAGCTAAGCTTACTTCCACAAACGTTTAACTTCTTGCCCGCATGTGAGTTTCGACTTGTCTGCATGTCGCCTAATATTCGCCTTGTAAAAGTTTTGATACAAATTCATGTTGAAGACAATAACATTAGACTATAAGCGTTGCAGAGTACCACAACTGACTAGTGATTGGCGACTCCATGGAGTGCTGTGTGCACAACGACCATATATGTTAAATTAAAAGGAAGGTCAGCGTTGGCCGTAATGGATGGATGGATGGTTTGGGGGATTAAAGGGACCAGATTGGCCGTAATATTGATGTTTTATTGATAGCATAATCGATTTTCAATCACATCATCATCATCAGTGATAACTTGATACCAGTGTATGAGTTGAATTTGTACAGCACTGAAGATGATCACTATGTGATTGAAAATCAATTATGCTATCAATAAAACATCAATATTACGGCCAACGCTCACCTTTAAATTTAATATAACTGACTAGGCTCACCAGCCTTCGGAAAGAAGAAACTGGGACACTAGTGTTTGTACATTATACCTATCTTCATTACCACCCTTACGCCTCCCTTTCTTGTCAGATTTTGTTTGTTTGTTTATCCTCGAAGCTTTAACGTCGTCATCTGACGGTCGGATCACCATCAACAGTCACATGCCCCACTTCATGAAACACTGCGGAGAGGTTCGGTATACAAACCAGGACACTGGCGCAAAGTCTGGTAATCAGGAACTTTCGCCACCATCTCTCCTATCCTTGCTGGCTACGTACTGGCAGTGGAAACTTTTTTCCACCACCAGGATTCGAACCAGCATACGTCTGGGTCGAGCGCCACCGCCCCAGTGTGCGTTAGCGACATCGTCCACTGAGTTGAGTTTTTAGTTTGAAATTAATAATAGCCCTCCGACAATACAGCAGCTGAGAAAAGTCATGGCATGAATGTATCTACATTTCGTTAATTGGAGAGGAAAATGAAGGCACATTACACATCAATAAAATTCTTTTCTCCAGAAATAAGAAGACTAATATTTATATTTTTATTGTAATAGCCTGGATATATTTTATTATTTTCTAGTGTGTTTAGTCACTTACTACGCACAGTTTAGTTAATCCTGAAAACTGTAAATTTACTAACCAGTAATCAGAAATTATACAATTCAAGTTAAAATTTATGATTTCAGACTGTTAGGGCAAGCGTGCATACATCACAAACAATTTTCAATAAGTACAGGTAACACCTGCTTGATCGCTCACGTTCTTCACAAAATTAACTTCGAGATGGAGAAATGGTTTGAGTTAAGTGATGCTCCTTTATAGCTCCTTTGGTTTTGTTTTATCTTGAGAGCCATAAAGTGGGAGGTCAGCAAGTAACAGGCGCGGGTAGGTAATGCCTACTTTTCTTTTCAACATACCACTTACTCTCTATTAAGGCATAAAAACAGTTAAACCAAATGCGGTAGGCCTTATATACTGTGAAAATACGCATATATTTCTATAACGTTCTACTCGTGGAAACTTTAATTGAATGAAAAATATTGTTGCACGCATTTTGTTTCTCGATTAAAAACTGGGACACTTATGTGTCCGGAATGATTAACTCTGGACACCACGACATTTGTGTGTCCCGACAAAACGGGGGACGTCTGGTCAGCCTACTACAGACCCGCTGACACGCAGTGATTTCGGCCGGTGCGGCTGAGCTGAGAACTCCCGAAATAAAATCTCACAGTAGCACGGATTTTTCATTCCCCCCCTCCCCCCCATCAACCACCCCGTAAAATGAGATTTGGTGGGATTTTGCAGGACCCCTCTCCCCTTATTACGTCAGCGGACGTCCCCTATGCACAGTTCGTGACGTGGGCTCTCCCTCCCCCTCGTACTAACTGCCCCATCGCACGGCGATGAGGCACGCGCAGTCTCGCAGTAGAGTTGTGCGTGCGGAGTCACGTTGGCAGTGGTGCGCATCACGCACCGCGCTATATGAAGTAGCTATACTTTACACAAATTGTACATGATAATTTTTAAACGTTGTTTATGTTCACTGAGGCAGAAAGTGTTCAACAGTATCCTGTCTTCCTCAGGGCCTCTCCATGCCAAATTTCATAGAAATCGGTTCAGCTGTTTTGTCGTGAAAACGTAAGAGTTACTTTCGCATTTGTAATATTAGCATGTAGTAGTTTCAGCGAAATACCACTATCATCAGTGGGTTTCGTTATTCTAAAATATGCAAAAATTATCACTGTTACAACACATATCGAAAAAACGTTATTACAGGTGTTGTGTTTAGTTCCAGTTATTGTGCGAATAATTTTAGTGCACCTTTTTACTTTAACTCCGTTGCATAATTTCTATGATTGTTTTTCGGCATACAGCATGTCATCTGCAAAGGTATGTACGTGTTGGGGATATATGAACAGTAATTTCGTATGTGAATGTGTATGCGGTGAAATGTTGTGGACTGAGTGTAGCCGGCCGAAGTAGCCGTGCGGTTAAAGGCGCTGCAGTCTGGAACCGCAAGACTGCTCCGGTCGCAGGTTCGAATCCTGCCTCGGGCATGGATGTTTGTGATGTCCTTAGGTTAGTTAGGTTTAACTAGTTCTAAGTTCTAGGGGACTAATGACCTCAGCAGTTGAGTCCCATTGTGCTCAGAGCCATTTGAACCATTGGACTGAGTGTAATAGACCTGTATGCTTTGTATACTTTGTGGCGTTACCATAACTGCCGATGGTAAATGCGCTTTTCTATGTAATGGATGTTAAAATATAGCTTGCCTTAGTCCTACATTTTTCCTGTTCAGAATTGCTTATTTCACTTTCCATCATGTTATGGACCCAGGCAGCAGTGAATGCATTGTGGCATGTATTCTGACATGTAGCATTCCGTCTTCAGGCCACGAGTGGCCTACCGGGACCATCCGACCGCCGTGTCATCCTCAGGGGAGGATGCGGATAGGAGGGACATGGTGTCAGCACACGCTCACCCGGTCGTTATGATGGTATTCTTAACCGAAGCCGCTAATATTAGGTCGAGTAGCTCCGCAATTGGCATCACGAGGCTGAGTGCACCCCGAAAAATGGCAGCAGCGCATGGTGGCCTGGATGGTCACCCATCCAAGTGCCGACCACGCCCGACAGCGCTTAACTTCGGTGATCTCACGGGAACCGGTGTATCCACTGCGGCAAGGCCGTTGCCATCTATTCTGACATATAGAACGAAATATCGTCGGAATAGTCCTGGAAGTGTGTTATGAAAGCTATCGCAGCGAGCCGATTGCGGCGTAGTTTAATACTGTCTTTACTACCAATAAAGGTAATTGTGAAAATGAGTGCGGCACACATACCGCAGATGGACCTGTATGTCGCGAGAACTACGCTACATGGAAATTTGCTGTGGAAAGCATACTTACACTTCGGCGATTTGTGGGACGTAGCGAACAGTACACTGAAGCCCACTGAGCAAAATAACGCAAATAAGGACCGGGAGGCAAGATCAAAACTGATATTATTGACTGAACCAGTGAACTATGTAAACACAGAGAAAGCTGTGACGTTATAAGAAGTTTGGGACAAGTTACAGAGTGCATCTGAAGACAGTGGCCTTACAATAAAAGTCGGATTATTACGTGAACTTGTAACCACTCGACTGGGTAACTGCAAGAACCTGAAGGAGTATGTGAAGAAGACAATATCCACACCGAATTAATTAAGAAACATTGGGCTAGAGATTGCCGATGAATGGGAAGGCACATTATAGTTAGCAGGACTGCCCGAAAAATATGCACCCATGATTTTGAAGTTAGAAAGTTCGGGCATACCGATCACGGCAGACAGCATAAAAGTCAAGATCGTGCAGAACGTGAAAAATACGTCAGTGTGTCGTACTTCGGAGAAGGAAACAGCTACAGCACTTTATTGCAAGAAGGAAAAGAGAAAACCAGCCAAGTGGTACAACTGTCAGAAGATGGCTCATATCACATCCGAATGCCACCAAAGGCCAGCTACAAAGGGAAAAAATGTATGGCGCAAGTAGTCCAGAGAGGAGAACTGCTGATCAAGGTAAGCCGCTCTCCATTTCTTACACTTTTGGGGAACCAGAATCGATATTAGATTCAGGAACGTCAGTGCATATTATTAAAGTCAAAACAGCTCTTTATGATGTCACTAATAAAACGCATCTAGTATATCCACAGTGAATGGTTCCAAGTCACAGTGTGAGCTTGCTGGGGAAGTAGTTACTGTAGATGGAGAACAAGAAAATATTACCGAACATGATGTTTAGTGTGTAAAAGATGTTGCAAGTAAATTGTTATCTCTAAGTGAAATAGTCAAAGCATTTCATTATTAAAGGATATAGTGACAGGAATAGAAGAATACGGTAAATGTGAAGAAGTATGTGAAGGGAAACAGACTAGACTGCCCTTTGAGCCTAACAAAAGCAGAAGTATAGACGTCTTGCGGTTGATACATACGAATGTTTGTTTGGGGACTGATGGAGCGTGAATCTACAGAGGAAGCCATTATTTTGTTACCTTTATAAACGATTATTCAAATAATAATCATGTTTATTTTTTAAGTTCTAAAGATCAAGTGAGCGATATTTTTGAGGCCTTTCGTAATATGGTAGAAAGATAACGGGAAACAAGGTGAAAAGTATCAGATCTGATAATGGGACAGAGTAAACCAATCAAAAGTTCAAGAAACGTTTGAAGGAAGTAGGAATTAGACACACCAAACCACCATCAGATACAGTCCAACCCATAATGGAGTTACAGAGAGAGTACACGGGACTATCGCTGAAAAAATAAGAAATATGTTAACTGGTGCTGGGTTACCTAAATGTTTTTGGGCATAAGCGGTGTCGACAGCTGTGAACTTGACCAATCAATCGCCTACCAAAGCGGTAAAATATAGAACGCCCTACGAAGTGTGGACAGGAAAGAAGCCAAATCTAAGTAACTTAAAAAGTTTTGGATGTAAGGCTATGGTGCAGATCCTGAAACAGTTGTGGGGAAGATGGGACCTAATGTCTAAGAAATATATTTTTGTAGGCTATTGTGAAGACTCACAGGGTTACCGATTCATGAATCCCATGAATAAGAAGATACCAACAAGTAGAGATAAAAACGAAAGAAGAGAGGACCACCAAGAGAATACAACCACTGCATTAACGTCGTCAAATTCAAGAAATACTAATTCTGGAAAAGAAACAGAAAATGAAGAAGAAGAGGAAGAAGAAGAAGAAGATGGTAACAAACATAGATACATTATATGAAGATTAAGTTCTAGAGGATGAAGAAGAGGAAGAAAATGTTTTGAGACGTTCTTCTCATATACCTAAACCTAAATAATATCCTGATTATGAAATGTATATAGCCCAATCTTTTAATGATGAACCTACAACAGTTGAAGAGGCTATGAATTGTCCGAATTCTCAATAATGGAAAGAGGCTATGGAAAGAGAATTAGTCATTTTATCAAAATGAAACTTCCAAATGGGTTGAAATGTCAGAAAGGAAAAAAACCGTTACAATCACGATGGGTGTTTAGCATAAAAAATCCTGAGAGTGCAACCAATAAATATAAAGCACGACTTGTAGTCACGGGATATTCGCAGAAGGAAGGGGTAGACTACAGAGAGATGTTGTCGCCAGTGGTAAAATGTGAATCATTTAGATACCTTTTAGCCCTGGCAATAAAAGAAGATTTATTAATTCACCAAATGGATGTGAAGACAGCTTACTTAATTGGGAAATTCGGTGAAGAAATACATGTGAATCCATCAAAAGAAGCTAGAAAAACTTGTCTAGAAAAAGGGAAGCTTTGGCGATTGAAGAAAAGTATTTGTGGACTGAAACAGAGTGGCCGTTGCTGGAAAAGATGTCTGCATGGAACCTTGGTAAAGATGAGCATGAAACAATCTAAGGCAGATCCAGGTCTCTATTATAGAACAAGTAATGTAGAGGTCACAATAATGGTTATATGGGTGGATGATTTCTTCATTCTAACTAAAGGTGAAGAACAGATGAACAATTTTAATAGACAATTCCAAAAAGTTTAACATGCAAGACTTGTGAGAGGTAAAACAACATTTGGGTAAGAAGATTTTTAAAAATAAGATGACAGAAGAGTTATGCATAGACCAATTCTCATACACGAAGAAAATTTTGGAAAAGTGTGCCATGAGTGACTGTAAACCCATTTCTACACCGTTGGAACCAAGAGCCAAGTTAACGACCAATAAAGAAGACATAGAGTGCGATAAAAATGTACCATATTTAGAGGCGATAGGGAGCCTTTTGTATTTGTCAGAAACAGCAAGGCCTGATATTGCTTTAGCCACAAATGTTGTAAGCAGATTCTGTAAAAGTTCAAGAGACAGACTCTGCAGGGCCGTTAAAGTATATTTAGATATCTAAAGGGAACAACAGACTATAAAGTAAGATATAGTAAAAAGGGAAATATAAAACTCGAGGGCTATAGTGATATAGATTTGGGAAATGGGTTGGAGAGCAGACATTCCATTACTGGATGTTGATTTGGATTAATGGGGGGACTTATATTCTGGTCCTGTCAGAGACAGAAACAACAGCCATGAGCATTGTAGAAGCTGAGTATATAGTTCTGTCCCACACAGTTCAAGAAGCGTTGCGCATCAGGACTCTAATGACTGATACAGAGTCTAATATTAGTATAGAACCCACCAAGATATTCTGTGACAAAAAGGGAGCTATAAATTTAGCCAAAAATAATGTTACTAGCGCCTGAACCAAACACATTGATATAAAGCACCATTTTATAAGGGATTACGTAGGGCAAGGGAACACTGAAGTAGATTATTTATGCACAGAAATTCCTGCATATTTCGTGTTCAGAATTACTTATTTCGCTGCGCTAGTTCCAACCTTTGGCCGTCAGTCTTAGGAACTTGGGGTTGTATTGTGATACAATTCAGGTGGGGAATAGGTTGTAACGTAATATGTCATGTACTCATGTACAGACGTTAGTCGGTCGTCTCTCGATTGCTCTGAAAACGTAGAAAAAGTATAGCTTTTCACCTTGGCAGTAATTCAAATTTAGACTTTACTGTTGAGTATGTTGCGAGATGTACCGCGAGAAACGTTTTGAAAGCTTTCTGACGACTTCTGTTCCTTATTTAGGTCACTGTGTGGTTGAGGGATAATCATGCGTTCACACCTTATGATTGTCTCATACTAGACTTCATTGTTAAAATTGTTGTATTTCGTTGTTTGCCGTTTACTTCTCCGATTTTCTTATATTTATCATATAGTGCACCAGTGAAAAACGGTAAAAATATAGATACATGAGTATGCACACATCAGGTCCTCGTTGTAAGCAAGAAAATCCAACAGCTGACAATGTTTTAACTGAATAAATGATATATATTGCGAATGTGTACCTAAACTATCGCCAACGACATAGAGAGAGTTCCCGGGTTCGATTCCCGGCGGGGTTAGGGATTTTCTCTGCCTCGTGATGGCTGGGTGTTGTGTGCTGTCCTTAGGTTAGTTAGGTTTAATTAGTTCTAAGTTCTAGGCGACTGATGACCTCAGCAGTTGAGTCGCATAGTGCTCAGAGCCATTTGAACCATTTGAACCATAGAGAGAGAAAGACAGATTTTAATTCAGCCGTGGAATAAGCTGACTTACAGAAGTGGAAACAGCACAATGGACCACTTCCAAGTCGTAAACGAAATCACTGAGCACATCAAGTGGCACGAATTACCGCCTTGTCCGACATTTATAGATCTGAATTACCGCCTTGTTTTTAATTTACAGATTTGGAAAAAGGCTTTTAAATATCAACAAAATCTTACCAAAAGCTCTTTAAGGTAGAAAACAGTTACGGCAAGTTGGAAAAGAGGGAGTAAGAGGGAGATATACGCGCGTATTGTAAAACCATCGCTTGACAATTTTTCTCTTTCATACCTCCTCTGTGTTGCTACAGATGACGTGTCACTGATCTCATTTGTACTAAAATTGCAGTATACGCGAGATGCCTATTTGCTTCCACCGCCCTGAGACGTATCAATAAGTTAAGTCTTCTGCACTTGTTGTTCCCTGTGCAGATAGCAGCGCGTAGGTCGTTAATCTATTATCTTGAGGCTGTAAGAGACTCTTAGCGAGGAACTTAGCAATTGTCGTTAATCTATTATCTTGAGGCTGTAAGAGACTCTTAGCGAGGAACTTGGCAATTGTTACATTCCATCCTGGATTTTCCATTGTTTGATTTTATCGACGAACTGTTATTTTCGAAATACTTTAATTTCCAATCAGTTTGTTTATATGGTATCCCACTCGCTTTTTATTGGCAGAACACGAGAAACTGTACAATTGCATTCCACTTAAGAGTCACAAATAATTTCTATGTTTCAATATAATTATGAACTGCGCATTTCCATAATTACTGTCACACTGTTCTCAATTATATGTTCCAAATAACCATATATTGCTAACGAAGTCTTAACTAACACTGATCGCGGCAGACAACATGTCTGTCCTGCGAGGCTTCCCAATCAGCTCTCATACTTACGAACTAGGTATTGAAAATTAAGTCTTAACTGCGACCACGGCAGACATGTTTGTTCTTCGACACTGCCGAACCAGCTCTGATCTTACAGCCGAACCACTTCGCCCGCCATCCAATTTAGGCACGATCCGAAGATCACTTTGCATTCCACTTAAGAGTCACAAATAATTTCTATGTTTCAATATAATTATGAACTGCGCATTTCCATAATTACTGTCACACTGTTCTCAATTATATGTTCCAAATAACCATATATTGCTAACGAAGTCTTAACTAACACTGATCGCGGCAGACAACATGTCTGTCCTGCGAGGCTTCCCAATCAGCTCTCATACTTACGAACTAGGTATTGAAAATTAAGTCTTAACTGCGACCACGGCAGACATGTTTGTTCTTCGACACTGCCGAACCAGCTCTGATCTTACAGCCGAACCACTTCGCCCGCCATCCAATTTAGGCACGATCCGAAGATCACCAAAGTGCTTCGTCCGCCTTTTCAATTAGCAATTGTTTATTACTCTGCTCTCTATTAATTCTTGTGAAATAATGGAAGGACATAACGCTGTTGAGAGATGCTTTAATTTTAACTGCAAGTAAATACCCTGTTTAGTTTGCCTAATAACTACTAGCCATTAAAATTGCTACACCAAGAAAATATGCAGATGATAAACGGTTATTCAT
Source organism: Schistocerca serialis cubense (assembly GCF_023864345.2). Classification (NCBI taxonomy): domain Eukaryota; kingdom Metazoa; phylum Arthropoda; class Insecta; order Orthoptera; family Acrididae; genus Schistocerca; species Schistocerca serialis. The sequence continues at coordinate 433,081,205 of NC_064645.1, forward strand.
TGGACAAATATATTATACTAGAACTGACATGTGATTACACTTTCACGCAATTTGGGTGCATAGATCCCGAGAATTCAGTACCCAGAACAACCACCTCTGGCCGTAATAACGGCCTTGATACGCCTGGGCATTGAGTCAAACAGAGCTTGCATGGCGTGTACAGGTACAGCTGCCCATGCAGCTTCAACACGATACCACAGTTCATCAAGAGTTGTGACTGGCCAGAAATATTGCACAGTGACGCTGTCTTTGTTAGTATGCGGAAAAAATGTATATGAAAAACTCATTGAATACTGGCGGATTCAGCAAAAAAATAGTCCTGCGAAACACAGCCCGGTTTATTCGTACAAGACAGCTTCCAAACAGCAGATGGAGGTGTATAAGTACACTGCGCAACAGAATTAGAGGATCACTTTTTCGAAATCCCGTAATTCCCACCCATTGAAACGCTTAAGTTAGAAATTTCGCTCGGAGGTGCGTACGTCCTTCCTCTGGAATGGTGCAAAAGCGCGGTGCCTTGCGACGGCGTCATCGGGCTAGGCGACGCTTCAAACAGCAAGGCGTCGACAAATGCGAAAAAATGGCTACAGCTAAGAGGTTCATGTGAGGTGTAGAGAGGGTTACTGGTGTCACATTCACCCGAGTTCTGCACAGCGCCGCCACGGACGTGTCACGCGATGTGAAGGTCGTCTTGCAGGAACCATTTGCCGTTTTATTCACGCACGCGTCAATGTCGCATCCCCTCGTGATCGCGCCATAGGAGGTAGGAGCGCTGAAAAAGCATAAGCAGCCCATGCTACTTTGGATCACGTTCAGATTTCGTCGGACAGTTTTGAATGGTCCCTAGTCGTGCCAGCCTACAGTCATGGAAATACAGGGTTATTACAAATGATTGAAGCGATTTCACAGCTCTACAATAACTTTATTACTTGAGATATTTTCACAATGCTTTGCACACACATACAAAAACTCAAAAAGTTTTTTTAGGCATTCACAAATGTTCAATATGTGCCCCTTTCGTGATTCGGCAGACATCAAGCCGATAATCAAGTTCCTCCCACACTCGGCGCAGTATGTCCCATCAATGAGTTCGAAAGCATCGGTGATGCGAGCTCGCAGTTCTGGCACGTTTCTTGGTAGAGGAGGTTTAAACACTGAATCTTTCACATAACCCCACAGAAAGAAATCGCATGGGGTTAAGTCGGGAGAGCGTGGAGGCCATGACATGAATTGCTGATCATGATCTCCACCACGACCGATCCATCTGTTTTCCAATCTCCTGTTTAAGAAATGCCGAACATCATGATGGAAGTGCGGTGGAGCACCATCCTGTTGAAAGATGAAGTCGGCGCTGTCGGTCTCCAGTTGTGGCATGAGACAATTTTCCAGCATGTCCAGATACACGTGTCCTGTAACGTTTTTTTTTTGCAGAAGAAAAAGGGGCCGTAAACTTTAAACCGTGAGATTGCACAAAACACGTTAACTTTTGGTGAATTGCGAATTTGCTGCACGAATGCGTGAGGATTCTCTACCGCCCAGATTCGCACATTGTGTCTGTTCACTTCACCATTAAGAAGAAATGTTGCTTTATCACTGAAAACAAGTTTCGCACGGAACGCATCCTCTTCCATGAGCCGTTGCAACCGCGCCGAAAATTCAAAGCGTTTGACTTTGTCATCGGGTCTCAGGGCTTGTAGCAATTGTAAACGGTAAGGCTTCTGCTTTAGCCTTTTCCGTAAGATTTTCCAAACCGTCGACTGTGGTACGTTTAGCTCCCTGCTTGGTTTATTCGTGGACTTCCGCGGGCTACGCATGAAACTTGCCCACACGCGTTCAGCCGTTTCTTCGCTCACTGCAGGCCGACCCGTTGATTTCCCCTTACAGAGGCATCCAGAAGCTTTAAACTGCGCATACCATCGCCGAATGGAGTTAGCAGTTGGTGGATCTTTGTTGAACTTCATCCTGAAGTGTCGTTGCACTGTTATGACTGACTGATGTGAGTGCATTTCAAGCACGACATACGCTTTCTCGGTTCCTGTCGCCATTTTGTCTCACTGCGCTCTCGAGCGCTCTGGCGGCAGAAACCTGAAGTGCGGCTTCAGCCAAACAAAACTTTGAGTTTTTCTACGTATCTGTAGTGTGTCGTGACCATATGTCAATGAATGGAGCTACAGTGAATTTATGAAATCGCTTCAATCATTTGTAATAGCCCTGTAAGTATTCATACAGTAGGTGGTGACAAACTACGATGGTGTGTTGGGATAGTAAATCACCCACAGCGCCTATACGAATAAGTACGGTGGTGTAGCGTCAGATAACCATGTTCTTCGTAATGAAGCTCCCCGTATGCCATGAATCTATTCTGGGAAAATAAAATATATTACACTCTGCACGATCTACGACAGGGCAAAATGTATTCATACAGCGGACTACTTTCAATCAAATGGCTGAAGCAGCCCCGGAGTGCATGGCACACTTGTGTAGTCGTGTGGCGGCCGTGAAGCAACAGCACGTCGGACGCGAGTACCGTGCAACAGCAGAATGGGCCGCAAGGGGAAGGAAACGACCATTGAGGAACGAAACATCGTTGTCGCCCAATATCTTCAACACAAATCGTATGCCGAAATTGCGAACATCATAGGACGAAGCTCACTGTGCAATCTATCATTAAGCGATATAAGGACAGGCATGTAGTAATAAACAGTGAACGACACGGTCGCCCACAGAACCTTACAACAAGAGAGACCAGAATGCTACTAAGAATCATCAAGAAAAACCCGAAAACAACAGCGTCGGCACTATCCGCATATGTACATGATCACTTCCGAAAGGACATCACTCCAAGGCTAGTTCGTACCATTCTCAATCGTTCGGGCTACAGAGCCAGGGTCCCGAGACGAAAGCCGTAGATCAGCAAATACAACAGGAAGTGGCGGATGGAATTCGCGAGACAGCGTGTATCCAAGACAGCAGAATTCTGGGATACTGCATTGTTTAGTGATGAAAGCAAATTTAATATCATGCACAATGATGGTAGGATCTTGGTCTGGAGAAGACCGAATACAGACCTCGACCGAAACTACATTCAACCCAGGGTGAAGCCCGGAGGTGGTGGAGTGATGGTAAGGGGCTGTATGTCAGCCTGCGGTGTCGGAAAATTAGTGTTTGTGGAAGATACCATGGACAGATTTGTGTATATGAACATTCTCAAACAGAACTTTAAAAAAATGTTTGTGAAATCTTATGGGACTTAACTGCTAATGTCATCAGTCCCTAAGCTTACACACTACTTAAACTAAATTATCCTAGGGACAAACACACACACCATGCCCGAGGGAGGACTCGAACCTCCGCCGGGACCAGCGGCATAGTCCATGACTGCAGCGCCCTAGATCGCTCGGCCAATCCCGCGCGGCAAACAGAACTTACAACAGTGTTGACGCCTTGGGTGTTCCTAGAAATTATTACTTCCAACAGAACAATGATCCCAAACATACGGCGCAAATTGTCCGGCTGTGGTTGCTCTACAACACACCACACACTCTTGAAACACCAGCTCAGAGTCCGGACCTGAATCCCATCGAACACTTGTGGAGTGAGCTGGAAAAACGAGTGAGAAAAAAACATCCGTAGTAAGGCCTCTTTGAAAGAGGCTCTCCTTCGAGAATGGGAAGGTATCACGTCGAAAACTACAAGAAAATTGGTCCATTCCATGCCACGGACGTTGCGAGAAGTATTACATCGGAAGGGTATGCATACGAAGTAATGAACATGTTCTGGCTTTGTTAGAAGTGTCATTTTCTGTTGGTGTAGGAATACTTAATTCCCAGCGCAGTAGAGAACTTCGCAGACGTTTTTGTATTTTGTTTTGTAAAGGCTTGTTCATTCTCGTTAAATATACCAGCATAGCTGCATTGGCGACTGGCCACTGAGTATAGTGGATATCCAATTAGTGTTTTTGGTTTCATATTGTCAATAAAGGCGGTTTACTTTCCCACGCTCTAGTGTATGAATACTTATTTCCATTACTGTATAAGGAAGAGCGAAAACCGCAGTCACGCGGCGCTCCAAGCGCGTGCGATAGCGTTCGATGCAGATGCAGTCCCACGATGACCTTAGCGAACGGATGAAACGCCCAAATGTGTCAAACATGTCAAAGGTCGCGAAGGAAGTCTTCCTGTTGCCCATCGCATTGCGAACCGTCGTTTTCCACCGCGAAATGCGTGGGAATCTACGTCGCAAGGAAAGGGGTAGTTTCACTAACGCCCTTTAAGCCACCTCCTGCGGGCACTTCGTGTTCGATTCTGAGCGGCGGTGTGTCTGGACTTTTTTCCTCGATTACTCGCAAGTAAACCGCTTTTAACGCTTAGCTTCGCGGTTCTGATCTCAGAGACCTCGAAAGAAGGGGTGAAATACGGAGGGGGTGTGTCGTCAGCTAGTAACCGAGACACAATCAACTAGAATGAAAGGCCCGATAAATTTTTGACCAATAGAACCTAGTAATTTAAAGTGGTCGGCAAATGTTTAGTAGAAAATAACGTCCGGTGTGCTCCAAGGAAGCGTAACGGGACCTCTGATGTTCTCAGTATACGTAATCGATTTATCAGACACAGATTGTTCAGTGACGTTGCTGTTGTCTACAGAAATGTAGCGCCGTTGTCGGTTGTAAGGAAGTGCAGGAAGGCGTGCTCAAAATTTCTGTTTGGGGTAATGAATGGCAGCTCTCTTCAAATGCGGATAAATACGAGGTAATGAACGTGACGAAGAAAGAGAATTCCACAGTATCCGATTACACGATTCCTCATCGCTTAAAAGCTCAGGGGGCAATACTGATAGGCGATACGAAGTCGGGCGAGCACGTCAGATCTGTAATAATAGGTAAGGCAAATGGAAGATTTATGGGAAGTGTTCTGGGAAGGTGCAGCACATCTGTAAAGGTACAAGACGGCAGTATGACTAATTCTAGAGCACTGCTGCAGCATTTAGAGTCCTTATCAAGTAGCCATGACGGCAAACACTGAGCGCATCTAGAGGCGCGCTGCCACGATCGTAATGGTTTATTATGGTCCATAAAAAAGTGTAATACAGGTTCGGGAATCTTTGGAAGAAATGCGACGTTGTTCTCGCTAAGCCTTGTTGGTTAAATTTATACAACAGGTATTGGAGGAAGGCAGTGCTACATTTCTGCAGACTCCGTCGTTCTCCCCCATAGGGACTATAATCCGTTCATCATAAGAATAAAACTGATATAAATAAACACAAACACGATGACTGGCCAGAAGACGTAGCACACGGACACTGGTGTTGTTATGCTCTTGGAAGTAGGTCCCACTTACGTAATAGATATCTTATTACTGAGTTACGTTAAATGAAACTTTAAGATATTCAAATATATTAACCGATATCAAAGTTTTCCGTAATTACGCTTTAGCTACATAGTTTTTAATTAAAAAATCGTGTACAGTCACAGCCTGTGCAGCGTTGTCCTCTGCCGCGCTGTTAATGCGCAGTATGAAAATGGCTGAGGTTGCTTTCTATTCCGTAGTGAAACACGCATGGGGGAATAGGTTAAAAAGTGCCGAGAAACAGGCTGTTCTTAATGTTTTTCATAAATTAACGCAGGTAATTGGCTCTGAAGTTTTCCCAGTGTTATATATACTGCCGTTAAAAAACGAAATTTTATTGAATATATAGCGCAGTCGGCAGCGTAATAGAATATGAACCACATGTAACTCGTTCGGTGGTTCAAGTCTTCCCCGAAACATATTTTTTTCTCGTTCACTTTGAAATACCTACATCTCGTAATTATAAAACTCATCAACAGTTTTTATGAATAATGCACGTCTTTTCTACTTACATACTGCACGCGAAATTCCTGTTTCCATTTCAAATACAAATTCTTAATTATGGATATTTTATGAAAGACTGTTCATAAAAGTTGTTTAAATTAAGAAATCATAACAATTTAATTTAATTTTAAGGCAAAAATTAAAAACCAGATCCTCTTCATTTGGACATGTCCATCGTTTTATACCACAGAGGTTGAAGACAAGTATCGTAGAAACATGAAAAGCAACCGTTTTCACAGCATCGAACACATCATACAAATACTGCATTTTTACGTTTGCTACTTTTCCATTACAATATGGACCCAGCAGAATTGATCTGGAGCCAAGGTGCGGGATCTCACCCGAGAAGTAACAAGACTGTTAAGCTGCCAGATGTACTAGAACTAATCCACGCAGCTTCTTCACACGCAACTGCCGAACGCTGACGGAATATATATATTTTTTTAATCTCATTTTGTTCGATGATGGTCATTGTATTTGTTCGGGGCAGACGTCCCATGACGCTTGTTCAAGTTCATCGTAGATCCATTCACTCAGTTTTATTTTATTATTATTATTTTTTTACAGATACAGAACTGCTTGTCATAAAGAAGAAGAGAAAATGCTGCTCCTGGTTGGATTCGTGGATTCTGTTGTTGATAGGCTCGTTATTAACGTAGCAGGCGACACTTCCAGAACGGAAATGTATTTCTCGGATTAGGATAAGGAAGGAGCTAAGAGATCACCAGACGAGTGACTGTAGGTAATACCTTCAGTGGCTTCAAAATTTAACTATACGGCGAAATTCTTGAATACTCTCTTACGTTACACATAGCTTATGCAGACAAATTACGCTGTGGTTAAGTCAGGAATTTTCATAATTCTTGTTTTTAATTACAATAGCACGTCAGCTAAAAACGATAACGTGTTGCAGTTTTCGTCTAGTCGTCAAAGGAGCGTATCGTGAGAGACTGGCAGTAAATTATTTCATTCTGCTAAAAAAATAAATGACATTCGAAGCTGTTGCTCATCTCTTTTTACGTGTGAACTGCCAGCTGGCCACGTCACTGCAGGCTATCGGTACCAGCTGACCGGCCAGCCCTGTCCAAGTTAAATACGCCGGTAAAGCTGTTGTCCTGTATTATCGCAAAATAGATGTGAAGGTAATGCACAGCTCAAAACGTACCCATATTATCGTACTTGACAGTACTCGAGACAGCTTGGCTGCAGTCCCACGTGAAACGGAAATCCAAAGAGACTCCAGCAAACGCCGAAGAATACATAGTGCAGTGTTTACATCAGGTTTATTCTTATGATGAACGGATTATAGAATAGGATTGCGTTCACAGTGGCACCGACAACAGTTGTCAGACGCCTTCGCCAGAGGTCGTCCGTTACCATTGGCCGACAGCTTGGCCACAGTAGGTCCGATTCCCCGTCACCTTTTGCCGAGGTCGAGGAGGTTAGAATCTACTCTACGTATTGTAAGTAGGCTGTTTAGGTTTTTATGTTGGTAACGCCACGTAGCGCTCTATATGAAAATCATTGATTGTGCTGTGTGAAGCCTGTGGCTGGTTTGCATTGTTGGAATATTTGCTATTGTAGTGTTGGGCAGTTGGATGTGAACAGCGCGTAGCGTTGCGCGGTTGGAGGTGAGCCGCCAGCAGTGGTGGATGTGGGGAGACAGATAGCAGAATTTTAAGAGCGAACGATCTGGACGTGTGTCCGCCAGAAAGAGTAAATTTGTAATACTGGATATCATGAACTGATATATATATATAATGACTTTTGAACATTATTAAGGTAAATACATCGTTTGTTCTCTATCAAAATCTTTCATTTGCTAACTATGACCATCATTAGTTAGTGCCTTCAGTAGTTAGAATCTTTTATTTAGCTGGCAGTATTGGCGCTCGCTGTATTGCAGTAGTTCGAGTAATGAAGATTTTTGTGAGGTAAGTGATTCATGAAAGTTGTAGGTTATTGTTAGTCAGGGCCATTCTTTTGTAGGGATTGTTGAGCGTTCCGCTAAAAATATTGTGTGTCAGTTTAGTGTTGATCAGAATAAGTAAAGAGAGAAATATCTGAGTACGTTCAGTTCTGCTCAGCTGTTTGAAAATCAAATAACGTAAGAGGTTTTATCAGCACAGTAATTCCTTAATTTTTCTATGGGGACGTTTCAGTATGAACTAGGTAGGATTTTAACCTGGGGTGAGATGGATTACACGATGCCACTGTGCTTGGAAACAAATGCTGTAGTGCGGCTTTTGCTATTTAAAAAACGTCGAATGCTTGTGAATGAGCTACACTGGTCTCTAAAATTAAAGCAACGAACTATTTTCCCGTCTTCTGTCTAATTCACGATATTATCATACAAACTGTCAACGGATGTCCGTACGATGGTGTCCTGCACGGAAGACGGCACTCTGGTCACCGGACAACCACGCCAAAGATGACGTCAGGGCATCCATCAAACGGGATAGTCCCACATCCACAATAGCTGTGTGCACAGTCACAGCAGTGCAGTATGGCACAGAGAAGATGCATACCAGGCTCTCTGCACTGGAGGACCACGGGAAGAATTGAAGCAGGGCAGTCGCAAACTGATGTGGCCCGATGACATAATGTGAATCATTCTGTCATCTCTCCTATGTGGCAAGGGTTTATAGAGACAGAAACTATCTGCCGAAGACCAGGGCAGGACTGATCACGTGTAACATAAGAAAGAGGGAATCGTTATTTGGCTGTAAGCGGACGACGGTACCGCCCTAGTACTGCATTGCAACTGGCATCTGACCTCGTGGCACCCACTGGACGTGTTGTATCGAGGCAAACGGTGTGCAGAAGACTTCAGCAGAGTAATCTCATAGAGCAGGTCTGGGATGCGTCATGTCAGCATCCACCAATCACTCTCCAAGACTTGCGAGCAGCTCTGCGGGAAGAATGGACGTTATTGTCTCAACATGAGATTGATGACATCATGCACAGCACTCCCCGTCGTTTGTCAGTCCTGTATTGCTGCCAGAGGTGGTCAGACCCCATACTGAGCGCATTAACTAGTTGTCGAAATGTGTGTGTAAATCCGTTAAAGTTGGGGGGAAACGAAGAAATTTTTATCTACCGTTAAGCACGTTGCTGCTGTTTACGTTCTGCATTCTTTATATTGTTTCTACCTTGTTATCACCTGTTTTCTGGCAAATTAAACGCAACCTAGCAAAATTTCGGTTTGTTGCTTTAATTTTGCGCACCAGTGTATATAAAAAAAAAAAAAAAAAAAAAAAAAAACGCGGCGAGTACTGTTCACTCTGTCCTGGGTTATCGAAATAACCAGACGAATTTTACGAATACGTGAGATGAAAGGAGAAACGTTCTGTTACATACTGAAGAGGATTCGCGTTGATCTTGAAAAGTAACAGTACAAGCACTCTGTTTTGCAGCATTTATTTCAAGTTGTGCAGAAATACGTCCATGTAGTCTAACTTTCAGTGACTGTGATCAGCCGGCAGTGGTGGTCTCGCGGTTCTAGGCGCGCAGTCCGGAACCGTGCAACTGCTACGGTCGCAGGTTCGAATCCTGACTCGGGCATGGATGTGTGTGATGTCCTTAGGTTAGTTAGGTTTAAGTAGTTCTAACTTCTAGGGGACTGATGACCACAGATGTTAAGTCCCATAGTGCTCAGAGCCATTTGAACCATTTGATTGTGATCAAGCATACTTGTGCAAGACAAGCATGAAATTTAGAATAAATTATTCTGAACACCTAAAGCACTGAAGAGTGGAAACACATGCACCACATTTGCAAACCAGTTCATGTAACAGAATCACAAATTTGCAGGCATAAAAACGCCAGTAAGCAGTAACACTAATTTGTAGACACCATATTCCCCCCTACCACAAACCAAATAAGAACTACCACAGTAACTGTAAGTCTAAGTACACCACCCTTTTCATGTGAAGAACTTATCTTTTGAGGTTATGATTTACTTCTAAAAATTCCGATAAAGATTTTGCGTACTGGTGTTTACCTGTAAAGCGATATTAGTCCATAGGTTCCGAACTATATCACGACTACGATATTTTTTATCCACAGGATGCCAGAAACACTTTCTTTCGTAAACATGTCAGCTTATCACAGTCCATCATCCTTGTGTGAGAGCGTCCGTCGATCTGACCGACGAAAACGAACTAATTTTGATTTCACCGGTTGTCATCCGATGTCTGTACGTTCGGACGATGAGATCGGCTGCAGTGAGACCGCGCACGTAGTGTCGTACTGATTTGAAAAGATGGGTCATCTTCAGTCGATGTCGGCCCTCGGCGGATTCCACCGATTTCGGTGCCACTGTGACCACAGCCTAAGAGAGACTAAGAACTACCCTCGACATCGCACTGTACATTGGTTTGCGGCACATACGTGCAGGTCTTCATTGCTCCTCTCTCTTCCCACCTCCCCAGCATACGTAGGGAAGTACACAAGGCGGCAGTGTCTGGGCAGACGAGGCACTTGTTGCTTTACGTTGTCAAAAGCCGCGTGCAGCCGAGTACAGAGTACCAGTGGGCGACTTGTACTCGTACCGGATGATCAAAAAGTCAGTAAAAATTTGAAAACTGAATAAATCACGGAATAATGTAGATAGAGAGGTACACACATGCTTGGAATGACATGGGATTTTATTAGAACCAAGAACATACTAAAGTTCAAAAAATGTCCGACAGATGGCGCTTCATCTGATCAGAATAGCAATAATTAGCATAACAAAGTAAGACAAAGCAAAGATGTTCTTTACAGGAAATGCTCAATATGTCCACCATTATTCCTCAACGATAACTGTAGTTGAGGGCCGGCCGCGGTGGTCTAGCGGTTCTAGGCGCTCAGACCGGAACGCGCGACTGCTACGGTCGCAGGTTCGAATCCTGCCTCGGGCATGGATGTGTGTGATGTCCTTAGGTTAGTTAGGTTTAAGTAGTTCTAACTTCTAGGGGACTGATGACCACAGATGTTAAGTCCCATAGTGCTCAGAGCCATTTTTAGTTGAGGAATAATGTTGTGAACAGCACTGTAAAGCATGTCCGGAGTTATGGTGAGGCATTGGCGTCGGATGATGTCTTTCAGCATCCCTAGAGATGTCGGTCGATCACGATACACTTGCGACTTCAATAACCCTAAAGCCAATAATCGTGCGGACTGAGCACACGATCATCACCAAACGACGCGCGCAAGAGATCTTTCACGCGTCTAGCAACACTTTTTTTTTTGTTCTAATAAAACCCCATCTCATTCCAACAAGCATTTGTGTCAATTTTTACCTCTCTATCTACATTATTCCGTGGTTTATTAAGTTTTCAAATTTACACTGACTTTTTGATCACCCGGTATATTGGAGCCGGTATAAACAAGATAGTTTCCTGCGAAAATGGCCACATACGAAGAATTTCACGAACGACAGTGACGTCAGAACTGTAGCACAACATAGAGGATCGATAGTGGCACAGCGGAATCGTATCAGCGGAGGCTGCGGGCCCCGCCCACCTAGCCTCGGGCACCTCGCCGCATGCGCAGATGTGTGGTAACCCCGGCAACCGGGGTTTCGGGTCAGGTCGCGCGGGGTCACCTTCAGCCGACGCGGCGCGCGCGGCCGCGCCCGTTCGATATCGCCAATTACCCGAGTTTTCACTCTTGTCGAGGGCGCGCACTCGCGCCACTTGCAGCTACTGATTAATCTCGGAGTAATTGCAGTGCGGGTCACGAGCGTCAAGCGCCCTTTGACTGCCAACACTCTTAACAGATTCAGTGCTTCACACACACGCAGCATGCGATTCTGCATAGGAGGTAGCGCAGTGGATGTAGCTGGTTAACTGGGCGCGCAGGTGTGTGTGTGTGTGTGTGTGTGTGTGTGTGTGTGTGTGGTTGTTTGCTTTATGGGGAGGCGCTGAACGACGTTATCAGCGTACATATCAAAATTAGTTGAAACGAACGTGGTTAAAACGTAGAAAATGCGATTTTGCACTCTCCCTGTCTCTCCCAAACTCACTCTGACGTAATAAGCGAGTTATGGAATACACATTGAAAAAACAGATTACACGCCATAGCAGAGTGGGGGAGCGTTCACTGCAGTCGACAAAAGATTGTGTCTATACAGGCAGAAATTGAGACTGTGAAATTATTTGGAGGCGTGTAACAGGTCTAGTTGAACTCAAGTTTATCATCGGATGTTTTTACCTGCCACCCGATTCCGCCGTTACAGTTTTAGAATTAATCCAAGAAAGTCTGCTCTCAGCAGACTGATCCTGCGGTGTTAGTTGGAACGAATTTAACCCACGGATTCATTGCAGTTGGTACGTAAAGGCAACCTCGCGAAGTACTTTTGAACACAGTTCTACGAGAACTGTCTTGGGCAGTTCGACACCCCACACGCGATGGAAATATTTTAGACCTTGTAGCTATAAACAGGCTTGACCTTATCGACTCTACGAGTATAGAAACAGGGATTCGTGATCATGAGATCACAGCGACGACGGTTGCTAAAAGTTAAAAACCAATCGTTGAGCTCCAATATGACAGACGTAGAGCAGTTATGGCCAAAGTTTAAACGGATTTTGAATCGCGCTCCAGAGAAGTATGTGCTGAATAAGTGGATCAAGGGTGAAAATGACGCCCGGTTTAATATCGCAATTCGGCAAATGCTGAAAGCAGCAAAGACTAAAAAAAAAAGAAAGAGCCAATGACAACAGGTTGAAGCTAGTGGAAATTCGCGTGTGTTAAAAGAGATGGATGCCTGAAGCATAAAACAACTACCACCTTCAACCTTAGCAAAAGATCTAGCCGAGAACCCCGGAAAATTATGGCCCTATGTAAAATCGGCAAGGGAGAAGATGGCTTCTATCCAGTCACTCGTTGATCAGTCTGTTGTAGCAGTAGAAGACAACGAAAGGAACGCTGAGGTTTTAAATACCGCATTTAAGAAATCATTCACGCTGGAGGATCGCCCATGCGTCGTCCCACAGACTGTCGTTTGGAGGACATAGTAATGCCTCCGTGACGCAGCGAAGCAACTGAATGAGTTAAAAACAAATAAGTCACCAGGTCCGGATGGAATGCCAATTAGGTTTTACAAGAGTGCTCTAAGCCATTGGTCACTTACTTTGTATTCGTCGCGAATCTGTCGCCCAGTGCGAAGTCCCATACGACTGTAAAAGGCGCAAGTAACTCCAGTCTATAAGAAGAGTACAAGAACAGACCCGCAAATTTCAGACCAGCATCCTTAACATTGGTCTGCTGCAGAATTCTTGAATATATTGTCAATTTGAATATAAGACTAAAATCTACTGCCCAATCAACATGCTTTTAGAAAGCATCGCTCGCGCTAAACTCAGCTTGTCCTATTCTCTCACGATATCCTGCGAAAGGATTGAGGCAACAGGCAATTTCCGTATTCCCAGATGTTCGGAAAGTATTTGACACGGTGGCACATTGTAGACTCAACGAAGGCACGAGCATACGAAATGGTTTCCCAGATATGTTAGTGGCTCAAAAACCCCTTAAGTAATAGAACGCAGTACGCTGTCCTCGACGGCGAGTATTCATCAGAGATAATGGTATCGAGGGGGGCAGGGGGGGGGGGGGTATCCAAGAGGGTTCTGATAGGGTTCATCTTATTCTCTACTATCCTTAAATAATTATCTAACAGACATGCTGAGGAGGGGCAGCAGCTATTTGCTGATGACACTGTGGAATGACTGTAGGAGGATATAATATTATAACGTGACTGAGTGTGCCGTCCCCTAATCAATAAAAGTTTGAGTTTCTCCATTTAACATGAATTTCGATAAAGAGTTTAATTGCACTCGAGATAAGTACCAAAACATCAAATTGGCTCTTGCTTGCAAAGTGGCCGATCTCGGAATTAAATTTTTGCAACGTGGTGATTTAATTATGGGATATAATTCTATTTATAGTAGAATATTTGTTTTGACATTCGTCTGGCTTTGAATTGCGTAGATACGTTTATTGAAGTGTTTTGGATTTTCACATCAGAGGAAGGTGAGGTGTAAGCGCCGCGTTTATTCCATGGACAGAGGAGAGAGCGCTTTGCTGTATTCTGTTTTGTTGGACGAAGACGTGTACGAGAATCAATAATTCCTTTTGGTGATTTGTCCGTATTATTTCTAGGGACAAGTGCTACATTGTGTAATTGGTACATTAATCCAGTTCTGTCGCGTGATAACGTCGACGAGAGTAGTCACAGCGAGAACACAAATAACACTTTGGTATAGGACGAGCTCAGACGCATGGCGTGCGATTGACTTTGCCGAATTCACACAAATTTGAATAGCCGCGCGGTAGACAATAGTGTGGTGCGTAAATAATTATCGGACATTAAAAGACTTACCCGTGCCAAGTATTAAAATACTGAATTTTGAAATAGTCGGCAATACGGAGTAGCTTATTGATTCCGTTGCTAGGTTGCGTGAATCATTCAGCACAATTACAGTTTTATACGAAATCACACTATTTAAGATGAGTGGATGCAGAGTGACCGCAGTTTTATGGGCAAGCCGGAAGACAAGACACGACGCCAAGCGGTTCACGTGGTGATGCGAGAGAAGGAGGGGAAAAAGCGGTTCAGTATGACTTTGACAAAATTCCTAATTGGTATGATGAATGGCAGTTTCCTCTACATGTGGCAAAATGGAAGTTAATGCAGGTGAGTAGGAAAAACAAACCCAAAATGTTCGAATACACCAATATTGGTGTGCTGTTTGACACCGTCACGTCGAGTACATATCTAGGCGTAACGCTGCAAAGAGACATTAAGTGGATCGAGCATGTAAGAGTTTTAATAGGGAAGGCGAATGGTCGACATTTATTGGGAGAACTATAGGAAAGTGTGGTTTATCTCTAAAAGCAGATCGTGTAGAGCACTAGTGCGACCCATTCTTGAGTACTGTTTGAGTATTCACAGGTCGGTTTAAAGGAAGACATCGAAGCAATTAAGAAAAAAGTGTGTGAATTCGTATGGGACCAATCTGCTGAGGTCATCGGTCCCTAGAGTTAAACACTACTTAACTAACCTACGCTTAAATCAACACACACACCCATGCCGAGGGAGGACTCGAACCTCCGGCGGGAGTGGCCGCCCGATTCGTTATATGGCGCCTCTAACCGCGCGGCCGAAGCAATTCATGGGGGGGGAGGCTTCTAGATTTGTTACCGGTAGGTTCTGCCACCACGCGAACGTTAAGAGAGAAGCTTCTTGATGAAATGGGAATTCCTGGAGGGAACGCGACGTTTCGAGAAACATTCCTGAGAAAGTATAGAGAATCGGCATTTGAAGTTGAACTGCAGAACGATTCTACTGCCGTCAACGTACATATCGCGTAAGTATCGCGAAGATAGGGAAATTAGAGCTCGTATGAAGGCATATAGGCAATCATTTTCCCTCGCTCTCTTTGCGAGTGGAGCAGGAAAGGAAATGAATATTGGTGGTACAGGTCGCCCTCTGCCTACACCATACGCTTTCTTGCGGAGTATGTTTGTAGTTGTAGATGATCACCCGCCCAATCACACTAGCTTACATCCTACGAGATAGCGTTAAAATGGTCAGACGTTTTAGAACTCCCAACTGAAATACAAGTACGACAAGAGGAAAACTGTAATGGATTCACAGGAATACATGGCTGGCTGATCACTAACAAGAACCACGGATGGGCCAGCCACCCTGATAAACACATTAGAAATGACGCCCTAAAATTTTAGGCAATAAGTCGGACGTTCCACAAAACCATGAAAGACGTACCACATTCGTGTTGGTTAAAAACAGCGGGTAAATTGCACAGCGAAGGAGCTGCTACCTTCATGCCTGAACAAAATACAGTCTACTAAAATGCGGTGCACAGTGATCTGTACGCCGTAACCACTACATACTAGAGGGTCCTCTCGCCGGAACAAGAACCAAGTGTCAGAGGGCTGTGTCCTAAGCGAAGACAAGTGAGAAGGGCCTCGTCCCATCTGGTGGCTGGAAGGAGGTACGCCATGGCTGCGTTGAGGACTTAACGAACGCAGTTTTTTGTCTCTCAATTCCAGCCACTCTTCTTCCCACTGAGGCATGACTACACCTAAACAGTTGGGCGAAGCATGTACTGGGATGACAGCTGAATTATATGATGATCGCGACATGCCTCGTTGGCTGCTACAACTGCAGTTTCGTTCCCCTTAATACAATGCGGGTTATTGCAAGTACTGAAGAGATGTGCACGTAAAGACGACGGGTGGTTGGGCAATGCGCATTAAAAGTGGGCAGTGTACCATAAGACGCGGCTGTCAATAGTGTCATTCTGCCGGAAATGTATGATTTTCAGCTCCTGTCTTGCTTTCAAGAAGCATGTGGAACGCAACTGCAATAGAGGACAAGGACTCATATATCAAATTTAACGCTTCACAAAAGGAAACTGGCTTTCGATCAATCTTAACATCTGACTATTCCGCACGTCCCTCATGCCAATCATCAAAAATCTGAGCAGTAACTGAAGACACAGACATCAATAGATTCTTCCGCATAGCCACTGAAGCACCTCGCTTCCTTTCTAACACCCATATCCGTAATGAACTCCACCTTCCTCAGGTCATCAAACATAACGATTCGATCTTCTACAATGGGACAGCGACTTCTTCACAAGCTCTAATACGAACACTAGGAGTCTTC
This sequence comes from Schistocerca serialis cubense, assembly GCF_023864345.2. NCBI lineage: Eukaryota > Metazoa > Arthropoda > Insecta > Orthoptera > Acrididae > Schistocerca > Schistocerca serialis. The sequence continues at coordinate 433,097,735 of NC_064645.1, forward strand.
CTATCCTACACCAGGACCATATGTCCACGAATGTTGCTCAGTCCCCAATTCAGTTTCGGTTTGTAACACGAAATTTTTAAGTCTCCCCCAATCCTTCAGTTCTCAAATTATCGCAACCCTCACTCAAACCCCAAACCTGCGACACAAGGGAATTTGACTAAAGTGCAGGCCTTGAACTTACAGGTGTCTATAGTTGGGGGTCCTGAAAAATGGCGGTCGAGTTTAGGCTTGTTCTGCGCGCACACGTCACGCATTCTCCGACAGCCAACGAGCGTTCGGTAGTGTTCGTTCGCTCTGCTGTGAGTGCCACAATGACAGCGTTAAACGTGACTGTAGCAACTTGTTTAGCGAATTTCTGTTCCATTTGTTGACAGTTGCCATCGCTGATGGTGCTAGTAAGTGATAAACTCTGCATCTACATCTATATGGATACATGGATACTGGCAGAGGGTTCATCAAACCACCTTCACAATAATTCTCTATTATTCCAATTTCGCCGCGGAAAGAAACGAACACATATATCTTTCCGTGTGAGATCTGATTTATTTTATTATGATGATCGTTTCTCTCTATGTAGGTCGGTGTCAACAAAACATTTTCGCATTCGGAGGAAAAATTGGTGATTGAAATTTCCTGAGAAGATCCCGCAGCAACAAGAAACGTCTTTGTTTTAATGATGTACACCCCAAATGCTGTATCATGCCGCGACACTCTCTCCCCTATTTCTGGATAATACAAAATGTGTTGCTCTTCTTTGGACTTTCTCGATGTACTCCGTTAATCATATATGGTAAGGATCCTAGAATGGGCAGCAGTATTGTACTGTATGTTAACCGGGGGCCTTGAGACGACGGAGAAGCTCCGTCCCTGCAGCCGCAGTGGTTCGCAACCCTACGACGACTACCGCAGTCCACTTCACCCCTCCGCCATCCCACACCGAACTCAGGGTTATTGTGCGGTTCGGCCCCCGGTGGACACCCCCCCCCCCTCCCCCCGCCCCCACCAGGGAACGTCTCACTCCAGACGAGTGTATCCCCTATGTTTGCGTGTTAGAGTAATTGTGGTGTACGCGTAAGTGGAGATTTGTCCGAGCACGGAACGTCGGTAACCTGTTGGCGATTTACATCATCTACCAGTTCCATTCCTTTCGAGTAAATCTGTAATCTGTGTGTGGACGGTCTAAGTCTTCTCCTAAAATTTTTACCACCTACACTACCCTCCACTACCAAATTGTTTAAAGCCTCAATAAGCCTCCTATCAACCTTTCGCTACTTGTAGACAAACTTGTGCTATAAACTGCTCCTCTCGATTTGATTCAGTACCTCTTTATTAAAGTTCAATTCTTTTATCTGGGCGGTTCGCGCGCATGCCCGCCCAGACGCGGGAGATTGCTGCGTTGCCAGTTGTACGCGCCAAGAGAAGCAGCGCCATAGTATAGTTCGCAAACTTGCGTTTAGGGGGGAGCACGCAGTTTATGAAGTAAAGCCACCACGGCCGCATTAACCCTTTCGCTGCTACAGAGACGTGCTCCCGGCACTGCTCGCCTGTGCAGAAACATGGTGTTTCGACTGCTTTGACACACTTTATCATTCGATTTCACAAAAACTATTTGGCCTAAAAATTTGATTTTTACACATCATCTTGACTGATACCTTCCCCCCATAAATGACTTCATTTTGTTCAAATGGCTCTGAGCACTATGGGACGTAACATCCGAGGTCATCAGTCCCGCAGAACTTAGAGCTACTTAAACCTAACTAGCCTAAGGACATCACACACATCCATGCCCGAGGCAGGATTCGAACCTGCGAACGTAGCGGTCGCGCGGTTCCAGACTGAAGCGCCTAGAACCGCTCGGCTACTCCGGCCGGCCTTAATTTTGTTTCTATGTTCAACGCAGTTATTGTGCAGCATTAGATGTAGTAAACCACTGCACGAAATTTTGAAGAGTTTGCAGAGGTAAAAGTCCGTAGCGTATACTTTCCGTATGGTCGATTTTAGTTGCCACTAGAAATTTCAAAAAAATTACATTCAAACGAATAAAATTCATGAAGTAAGACACTTCGATATTGTTTTTAAAATAAAGAAAATAATAAGCACCAATCAGGGTTTGAACTCAGCAACCATACACTTTAACCATTACGCTAACACAGCTCGTCATTTATAATATCTCCCGGAGGACTTTAAACTATCACGCAAATTACTGACAAAGACTGTTGGTATGATTACGAATTACTCACGTCGAAGTACAATAGGAAATAAACAATTACCGCTGTTCTTTATTGCGAAAAAGCGGTTAGTGAGAATGATACAGACACCTTTCCTTACTATCGCCTGAATTAGGAGGCTTATTGCTTGTTTGGTTTAATTAATTAATAGAATATGAAGCAATTGGTATAATGAATGCTTTTTCCAAACTTTCTATAAAAGGAAGTCTGGTATCAAGACATTGCTTTTGTTCAATTACTTTATTTATGACTGAACGTTTCTAAAACTGAAGACACTCGTCCGTGCTCTGCACTGCAGTCGAGCTCTGGCAACGTCGTTCTCTGTTCATTGGCTGACTGTTTTGTGACGTCAGTTGCGCAGAACGAACCTAAACTAGGGCCGCCGTCATAAATGACGCGCACTTTAGTTATTCGATCTGCATATCTAGAGAAATCCTCTTCTATGTGCTATTTATCGTCAACCTTTCACTTCAGTGTAAGGCTACAACTCTATTCAAATATTTTCAGAAAAGACTTCCTAATCTCTAAATTTGTATTTCATGTTAACATTTGTTCATAAAAGCTATTGTTATGTTTTGTCAATCTGCATTTTGTATTCTCTTTACTTCTGTCATTGTCAGTTTTTCTGCACAAATATCAAAACTCGTCTACTGTTTTTAATCTCCCATTTCCTAATCTAATTGCCTCAGTCATCCTACTCAATTCCACTACACTCCATTAATTGACCTAGTTTCACTTTTGACTGTGTTCACTGTGTAACCGCTTTTGACGACACTGTACAGTTCTTTCGATTGCTGTGTAAAATCCTTTGCTGTTTGTAGCAGAATTACATCATTAGTGCTACACTTCGGAAGTGTTTATGTATGCTACTTGAACTTAATTCCCCTTTCATATTTCTCATTGGTTTCTTTACTTCTGTACAAGTCCCCTCTATTTTATAATTTCGTAATGCCAGAGACAACAGAGTTTTCTACATCCGCAAATATGTTGAAGCACAAACTGCCTGCGGGTGTGTGGCTTGAGAATAAAGTGGGCTGGATGTTCCGTCACAAAGCTTGTCATCCCATCCTGCTCAGGGCCGAAGCTGCGAAACGGATAGTGCGGACAGGCCTATGGTCATGAAGCGAGAGAATCACAAGTGCAGCCAGCGTTCGATATTGCCGATTACCAGGAATAATTACCCATTACCAGCAATAATGTTATTACAGCGTCGCTCCAGCCAACATCACTTCAGCCTGCCGAAGTACACAGCAGCCGAAGTACATTCATCAATAAATTGTCAGTCTCATTACACATTCGAAAAAAATTTAGTGACAACAGTTCTTAACACAATAATTTTATCTTGAAACTCTCCTATTGGTCCATGTTTGCATAAAAAACAACAATATGGGGAAGTGGGTCTGCCTTGATCCAAAACACGTTTGTTAATTATTTATTTACTCCCCAAACTAGTTTCAGCGACAAATACCGCCGTCATCAGTGAGTTCTCTACAACTCCACTAATATCGAAAGTGATCTACACACCCTGAAACACAGTAACAGTTTATACCGATAACTAAGAGCTGAAGAAAATTATTACATACAAAACCCACACTGGAAGGTTCAAATGGCTCTGAGCACTATGGGACTTAACTTCTGAGGTCATCAATCCCCTAGAACTTAGAACTACTTAAACCTAACAAACATAAGGACATCACACACATCCATACCCGAGGTAGGATTCGAACCTGCGACTGTAGCGGTCGCGCGGTTCCAGACTTTAGAATAATGGAACATGTTTTGTGTTCTCGTATTATGACGTTCTTAGATAATACAAATCTCCTTCATCATAACCAACATGGATTCCGCAAACAGAGATCATGTGAAACTCAGCTCGCCCTATTTGCCCAAGAAATTCACAGTGCCGTAGACACTGGCGAGCAGATTGATGCCGTATTCCTGGACTTCAGGAAGGCATTTGATACGGTTCCGCACTTACGTTTAGTGAAAAAAATACGAGCTTACGGAATATCGGACCAGGTTTGTGATTGGATTCAGGATTTCCTAGAAGAAAGAACACAACATGTCATTCTTAACGGTTCAAAATCTGCAGATGTAGAGGTAATTTCGGGAGTACCGCAGGGAAGCGTGATAGGACCTTTATTGTTTACAATATACATAAATGACTTAGTTGACAACATCGGTAGCTCCGTGAGGCTATTTGCAGATGACACGGTTGTCTACAAGAAAGTAGCAACATCAGAAGACTCGTACGTACTCCAGGAGGACCTGCAGAGGATTAATGCATGGTGCGACAGCTGGCAGCTTTCCCTAAACGTAGATAAATGTAATATAATGCGCATACATAGGGGCAGAAATCCATTCCAGTACGATTATGCCATAGGTGGTAAATCATTGGAAGCGGTAACGACCGTAAAATACTTAGGAGTTACTATCCGGAGCGATCTGAAGTGGAATGATCACATAAAACAAATAGTGGGAAAAGCAGGCGCCAGGTTGAGATTCATAGGAAGAATTCTAAGAAAATGTGACTCATCGACGAAAGAAGTAGCTTACAAAACGCTTGTTCGCCCGATTCTTGAGTATTGATCATCAGTATGGGACCCTTACCAGGTTGGATTAATAGAAGAGATAGACATGATCCAGCGAAAAGCAGCGCGATTCGTCATGGGGACATTTAGTCAGCGCGAAAGCGTTACGGAGATGCTGAACAAGCTCCAGTGGCGGACACTTCAAGAAAGGCGTTACGCAATACGGAGAGGTTTATTATCGAAATTACGAGAGAGCACATTCCGGGAAGAGATGGGCAACATATTACTATCGCCCACATATATCTCGCGTAATGATCACAACGAAAAGATCCGAGAAATTAGAGCAAATACGGAGACTTACAAGCAGTCGTTCTTCCCACGCACAATTCGTGAATGGAACAGGGAAGGGGGGATCAGATAGTGGTACAATAAGTACCCTCCGCCACACACCGTAAGGTGGCTCGCGGAGTATAGATGTAGATGTAGATGTAGCGCGTAGAACCGCTCGGCCACTCCGGCCGGCCACAATGGAAGGAAAAAAACGTAATAAACGAAAACGAAAACACACTTTGCAACAACACATTCTTTACTGCTCTAAGAGAACTGACACAGGACACAGAATAGGGAAACACACACACACACACACACACACACACACACACACAATCACTCCCCTCGCCATACACAGAGACATATATAAGGAACAGAAGTTCAAAATGGTTCAACTTCTGAGGTCATCAGTCCACTAGAACTTAGAACTAATTAAACCTAACTAACCTAAGGACATCACACACATCCATGGCCGAGGCAGGATTCAAACCTGCGACCGTAGCGGTCGCGCGGTTCCAGACTGAAGCGCCTAGAACCGCTCAGCCACACCGGCTGGCGGAACAGAAGTCCTCAGAATTCCCGGTACAACTTTCATAACCTCTCGCAATATCCGATACAGCGAGATGGCCTAATGTTTTGGATCAGGAGCAAGATGTAAAAGTTACGTTTGTCTGTGTGTACAAGTAGCTGCAAGCTGTCCACCGCACGTGAGTTCATGACGAACTACGTAACAACCTAGTACACACCAAAACTGTATCCACAATATGCCGCATTGCCAACAACGCTGAACATACTTAAGTTCACGTTGTTTTTTTTTTGTATTTGTTTACCACCAGCCACTCATAGAGTT